>NC_056706.1:19203846-19503846 GCF_018831695.1 Puntigrus tetrazona | reverse complement strand
GTGCCGTCTCTCCATTGTTTCATTACCTGTCATAGGGTAAATAGAGTGGAATCTTTCTTTGTTGAAAACAAGTCTTCCAGTGTACCACGTAAATGTCCGAGGTGTGTTTTTACACCAAGGACGGAACTGACCAGGGTTTAATGTGAGCCAGGTGTAAGCACTTCTGGATCAATGACTATCAGCTTTGCCCTTGACCATCTGCATGTCCTCTGACTACATCAGCCTTTCAAGAGTCATATATACTGTACAATAGGAGAGGGCTGGACCGTGAGTGTGCGCGCGCGCGTGTGTGTGTGTGTGTGTGTTTGCACATGAGTGCATTTAAAGGGGTTTTATAATACAGAAGAGGGTTTGAAGGCTGTGTTCCTTTCACAAATATGTGTTCACTTAAAATATCATCAGCAGACATGAATTATATTGCTCGGTCACACACGTGTACATACTGTGAAGAGAGTCTGAACAGAACCGCTGTATAATGAAAACTCGTATACAGTTTCCATCAAAATATAATCCTGAATAATCTCATTTAATAGTAGAATCACATATATATTAAGGGAATGTAAATAGAAAAGAATTAGCATTTATATTTCAAATATTTATTTACAAAGAAAATTATTTATTCATCCAGCAATTTCTGATTGATTGTAAACATGGAAAAACATGGTATTTACGTCTCTTGCCAAATCACTAAATATAAACCGTGCCATATGAGAATAAAAAATAAAAAAAAGCGAACAAATTTTCATATACAAGAAACAGATAGTGCTGGGTCACGACATTAAAACATATCATGCGTCTGATGTTACCAGTTACTTTATAAAGCAGATGCAGTTTTATCATCCACCAAATTGAATTTGTGAACAAAAGCGTATTTTAACTGCATAGTATTTTAAAATCACGTCTGATGTTTGTCATGAATGTTTGAAATTTTCGTTTATTTTTACATTTGTAAAGACGACACTAATTTGCTACATTTAAGCAGCATCTGTGAGCGACTGATGCGGACTGTTCAATTCACGAGCACGAGCATA
Source organism: Puntigrus tetrazona (assembly GCF_018831695.1). Classification (NCBI taxonomy): domain Eukaryota; kingdom Metazoa; phylum Chordata; class Actinopteri; order Cypriniformes; family Cyprinidae; genus Puntigrus; species Puntigrus tetrazona. Next base: position 19,502,815 of record NC_056706.1, on the reverse strand, counting down.
TCATTTAGTTCATGTGTGGTAGAAATAGAAGATATTAAAAGACATTTATCTGAAGAACTATTTTATTTTTTTGTAAAATTGCAACAATGAAAAAAGGAAGTATATTAGATTACTAAATAGACTAGTAAAATATCGTCTTGTGTAACTGTGAACCTTTAAAAAAAGCGAAATAGCTAACTGTATGTTTTAAAATTTCAAAAATCTAATTGTGCTGAGGTTGCTGCTACCGTCATTCAAATGTAAATAGATCGCACTCCCCCAAAACATAAGACAAAAAAAAAAAACAAATGCAATATTTATCATTTTTTGCATTTAAATCAAAAGTGTATTACGTTCACACACCCAAATTAGCTATAAGTCATTTTTCACGTGATGTTTTACAGGGTTTCGAGTTTTACAACTCAAAAACAGGAAGTACTTTACCGGCAAACCGTCTCGGGCAGTTTGTCAAAAACGCCACCGACAGTCTCTCCTAATACTATTCAAGCATACCTCATACATTATCATGTCAAAGTTCACACTTGTAGTAGAAAGGTAGTGCGTAAAGGTTGTGCTGTATAAGTTCATAGAAGTGATATTTAACTAAATCGTTGTTTGCGAAAAGAATTTGAATCCTAGCGAAGTAAATTTTCTTTATCTGTATTCTAGTTATGCTCAGAACCAACCGATCCTTTTTTTTTTTTTTTTTTTTTTTTTTTTTTTTTTTTTTTAGATCCAAAACAGGAAATGCGAAGTGCTACCTATCCTAAATCTTCCAAGTTATGTTTCTAGCTAAAACGATAATCTTCTCTGAAAGGAACTTTTGCATTGCTGTACGTTAGAATTTACACAAAAGACCAGTTTTGGCTTGTTTGGAGTCCTATGCAATTACAGTTTAGTTCTTTGAGGGTCTAAAACTACTTTCTACTGAATTGTTTATAGTGGTACTATTGAGTATTATAGATTGAAATCAGAGCTTCCGTATCTGCCAGGGTGACTTGCGGTTCGATGACAACTTTCCACATTTATTTAAAGTCATGCAAAGGGAAACGTGCTGGGACAATGTCGCGATTAAGCCATATTGGCTGCGTGCTGTTGGATACAGAGGTTTCACTCTGCGGCTGACGATGACGATGACGATGATGATGATGAAGACGTCCCATTCATCGTGAAGTATAGAATATCTGAATTGAATTCACATTGATGTAAAGGGCTTTTCGATATCATTTTATCAGATTCGTCTTATCCTTCCCCAAGGCTGAAGGCATAAAGAAGCATCATAAACCCTACGCTGTATAGCGTGTCGTTCCTTATCTCTCCCTTTGGAAGGGGCAGTAAACTCGAAAGTCACCCCAAATTGGCCAAAGCGTAACTAGAAATGAGCACTGTGAAAATTCAAAGTTACTTTCTTTCTCACATACTGTATCTACATTCAGTCACTTATCTTTATTTCATGTCCTTGCTGTGGAGCACTGTTGTGGGAAACATGAAGTTAACGTCTCTAGATTGTGTTTAGATGAATCGTGATGCTTTTTATGCAACGCTGGCTCGTAAGAATCCTGCGACAATGGTAGTAGTGGACTAACAGGGCTTATAAATAACCAGCGAACTGAATTTGATATCGCAGGTGTTTCAGAAGGTGCTAATGATATTTGTAAGTGGTTGCTGAAGCGGCGTGTATGAAAACGTTCAAGTGCATTATTGAGAACGCTGACTCGTGTGAAATGAGCTATTTAGCCAGACTTGAAGTTAATCGAGGGTAAAGAAGGCGCCATGGTTGATTTGTTATGTTGTATTGGGATATACGCTGTAAAAAACAAAGGTATTGGCATCGGTGGTTCTGTGAAGAACCTTTAAAGTGATTATTTGCCCGAAACTGGATGAAAATTTACTGACAGACCATTTAAGCTGTTGATTAGTTTGTTCAGAACGTGTTTGGAGAAATCTAGCATTGCATCGCTTGGCTAACAGTGAATGCTCTGCAGTGAATGGGTACCGTCAGAGTCCAAACAGCTGACAAAAACATCATAATTCATAAGTAATCCACAAAACTCCAATCCTTCAATAACATCTTCTATTACTCTAAACCATCACTTCTGCCCAAAAATGTCAGCTTATCCTTTTATCGAAAATCCACTGATGTGTTTAATTAGAACAGTTTTGAACTGTTTCTGCGTGCTCGATCTGTGCATGTTCCCCTCCTTTTCACTAAAGAAAGACGTTTTACAGATAAAGCATATTTCAACATAAAACAACAGTTTAAAGCAGACGGTTGTGATCAGCTGTTTGGACTCTTATTCCGACGGCACCCATTCACTATAGAGGATCCATTGGTAGTGATTTAATGTTTCTCCAAATCTGTTTAAATGAGAGAATAAACTCATCTGCAACTTGGATATTCTGAGTGTGAGTAAATATTCAACAATTTCTGGAAAGAAGTTCTTTATGTCATTAAATATTTCCCTCACTTATAAAAAAAAGGCTCTAAATTTAGTTTAGGAGCCTAAAATTGCTATGAAAATCACTTTTGGAACCATTATTTGTGAGAGCGAATAAACCGAAGGTGCTGTTGCAGTTACTTTGCATCGTTCGTTCAGTGCTCCTGATTCCTGTTTCAGCATGTTGGTGTTTTAAATTCGCCAGGCCTCACCCGTTTCCAATTTTAAGCATTTGTTCTGATTTTGTAATGGCAAAGTACGTCGTCCGATACTTCTGAGTTCTGAAACCTTCCCAGCAATGCGTGCGAGAGCGTTTCTACACAGACGACATTTCTACTTTCTCCATAGGAGGGCAGTTTGACACTTTTTGTATGGTAGTACGTGTAGATCCAAAGACAGTGATTTGATTAGTGACGTGTTTTCTGTTTTCTGCTTCGGTTCTCACGAGGAGTCAAAACGGCGTGTGTGTCTGTGAGCGTGACTGTAACGGGGGAAAGAGGTGGCGTGTTTCTGTTTCTTTATGTATTTGACTGTGTGACATATCACTCTGTTGGAAAAAGAGAGGTTAAACCGTGGCAGTTACTTTTGTAAATATATGACACATTATAGTTATCTTAGCCTAGCTGTTTAATTTGTGTGTCCATGCAAGTTTAATATTTTAAAAATAAATAGAAAATTGTGTCTCAATTGTGTTATATGAAAATATATTTAAACTAGATATCTTAAAATATTGTTTTATCTTGTCAAAAGCTTCTATGTTCTATGAATAATGGTTTCTCTGGACCATTTTATAGACTTGTCTGCACAAAATGCAATAAAGTTCAAGTCATTTATTACAACTATTTTTGAGTTTTCATTTGTAAGTGAAAGAAATCGGTGGTCGTTTCTTCTATAATATGGAGGTTTTGTACAGTCATGGTGAGAATTTTTCTCACAGCAACAATAAAAACAAGAGTACATTCAGACTATATGTGAAAAATGCTATTTACATTTAAATGCAAAGAGTGATGGCTGCTACGTACACACAATGTAAAGATAACTAATGTGCTGTTTGCGTAGAAGGTGAAACATCTGATCGGTGTTGGTTTGAGATAGTGAAAATGGCCTTTGCTAACAGGGTTGGCTATTTACGCTCAGTGTAAACAGATACTGACTGAATGCAATGAGTTAATATGCCTAAACAAATATATCTGTAATGTGCTTGTTCGCTTGACATTTTATGATATGCTGTTAAGACAAACACAAAGTCAAGATAAAAGAGTACACATGCATAGTTTTACTCATTTTTTTAAGATGGCTATAATAAAGCATGCTGTGTTCAGTTTTTTTTATCATTGCTGTGGTGTTTGTCATCCTTTAGTCTTTCATTTAAATCTCAGGGTGTTCCTGTTGATCAAACAGGATGGCGTTGGCCAAGGTCATGGGTTTGATTTCTGGGGACTGCGTGAACTGACTAAAAATAATAATAGGAACGCCATCTTGGATAAAGCAAATGTAAAAGCTGGACTCCATTTGGACACTTTTCACTTTTCCGGAGTTCTCTGGAGCTCTCATAGTTGGGTAAACTTTACATGGAAACTATATATTCTGCATTTCCTTTTGCCCTAATGTGAAAAGAAAACAAAAATGCATGTATAAGTATAAAAATACAGACATTCATGTCAAATTTGCAATGGGAAACACCATTATAAACATCACGCAGCAACACTGACTAGTTTTTTGTAGGGAAAGGTAAGTATACACAAATTATGAGTGTTACAAAAATGTACATTACATTTTTAAAAAATGTAATAAAAATACTTTTAATAACTATGGAAACGTGTCATAACAGTCTGTGAAAAGGGCCTAACATGGACTAAAATGCTAAAAACGTGTCCCATAAATAGAGACCTAAAAATTAATATTACCCCATATTTTACTCACCCCAAAGCCATCCTAGGTGTATCTTACTTTCTTCTTTTAGATGAACACAGTCTGAGTTTTTTTAAAAACGTACCCTGGCTCTTCCAAGCTTGGTTAATGCTGGTAGATAGCGGACATTATTTTGAAGACTTCCATTTTTTTTCTGTTAGAGCGCCAAGTCCTGGTGAATTATTCCTATCTTAATCTTGCATCAGAATATAATCTTATCTTCACAATAATACAGATATTGAGGTGCAGTTTGTTCTTATAGGTCAGCAAAAAATTTCAAACCACAGTTCAGTGTGCATAAAAAAGAAAAAAACTACGGCAGAAGAAAATATCAGCAGCTACATTAAAAGAGTGCATCTATCTATCTATGTATCTATCTATCTATCTATCTATCTATCTATCTATCTATCTATCTATCTATCTATCCAAGATTTAACACAAAAACTGATTGTACTTTCTGTTGCCTCTCAGGACTTCATCATCAATAACATCTTTCAAATGAAACCTCGCTAAAAGATTCACTTCTGCATATTTAAATGTGCATGGTTTTGTACTGCATTATCAGCACTATTAGGAAGCAATAATATGAGCCCTTGTTTAAAATGCATTGCTCTGAACCCATTGAGCTTCTATCATGACTGTAACTGATTGTGCCATAGATCTTTGCAATAAACATGTTAATGAGTTGCTGTATGCCTTTAATCTTCTATCAGTCTTTTGTAATATGATTTCACCCAATCTATAGCATAACCTTTGTTGAAGTCGAAAAACTGCTGAATGAAGTAAAATCCTGAGAATGGCTATTACTAAGGACAAAGTGCAATTGGCTTCCCCTTTGCCTAAAGCAGCATGTGGATGATGTAACTTTGTGGTTTAGCCAATGGCCAGCATCCTGCTTATCAAACTACAGTAGATAAAATAAATAAGTGTCACAGGAAGGGAAAGCCAGGCAGGGCTGCAGGCTGTGTGCTCAGTTACAGCCAAAATGAAGAAAAAATCTACCAACCTGCGTGTGCGGCTCCCTGTGCTAATTTTTGCATTGGAGGTCATGATTGTGGTTCTCTATGCAATGTTTGTGACTTACGAAGATGATGCTAATGCACTTTTACAGAACAACAAGACAAGGCCGATGGAGAACAACCTGTATCAGAACTATCCGTTTTTTGCTGACATCCAGGTGATGATATTTCTCGGATTCGGCTGCCTTCTGGCCTTTTTCCGGCGCTATGGTTTTGGTGGAATGGTGTTTAATTTCCTAGTGGCCACATTCACCATTCAGTGGGCCATTCTGGTGCAGGGCTTCTTTCAGTTTTACTACGATGGGAAGATTCATCTCGGTGTGCTGAATCTGATCAATGCTGAGTTTGCCTGTGCCGTCGTGCTCATCTCTTTTGGAGCAGTGTTGGGAAAGACGAGCCCTGTGCAACTCCTGGTAAGTGTGTTATTTTTTCAGCAGGCGGCTTGAAATTAGATATTGAATCTACAAGAAGATGTTTTGCATTATTTTCCGATGACCGACAGTACAGTGAAAAGATGTGTTGAATATTAACATTAATCTGTTATCTATATTCTTTCACAACACTTTCACCTGTAATATGTGTGAGATGAAGATCTGCCATGCACAGATGTTTTATATTAAGCAATGCAAGACTGTCACCAATCTTTTGCATAGCACGTCTATGTCTATTAACTCTATAAAGAAGTTTCTGTTTAAAATTCACTGCCTACTGCCAAAAGCATCTTTCTTCTAAGAAGGAGCTTAATTGAATGTTAAAGGCGTAGTTCACCCAAAAATGAAAATTCTATCATTAATTACTCAACTTCATGTCCTTCCAAACCCAAAAAGGCATTTGATCATCTTCAGACAAATTAAGATATTTCTGATGAGATTCGAAGCTCCATAGACAGCATAGACTGGGGGGTTTGTGGAATTGACAAAATGTTTTATTAATGTTATAGTAAAGTACTCTATTTAAAAATATTTATTATTTTAAATTAATTAGCCTAATTATGTAAATAAGAAATCATTTTAAATAAGTCTGCGTTTATCTTGATTTGTTTTGTTTTAAATATCTTGAATGAATGATTCAAAAACGGCACAATTAGCCGGCGGCGTCAGAGAAAGACGGGGAGCTGGGCAATTATAGACATAACTGATATAGACATAAGAAAGAAATCTGCAGAAGGCTTTCAACCATAAAAAGAAATTTTAGTCCTTATAGGTGTATTTCTCTATTTAAGATAAGTTCTTTTTATTGTATGATGGCAACGTATCCACATACATACTTTGCATGTGTTCTTTATGTACGTAATGCTCAAAATGGCTTTGAGGGTGACTAATTAATAAAAGGAACTTTAATTTTTCTATTTAAAGGTTAACTATTACACAAAATTTACTTTCAGATTAACAGATCAAGGCCTGCAGCTTCTTTAGCTTTACAAACAAAACCATTTTTTGTGTGTTTTTAACATAAGCTTGTGTCTATTTGACAGCTTAAGCACCTTTAAAACGTGAAAGGTAGCTTAGTTTAGTAGTCGCACGCTGTCTGTGCTTTGCTTCAGTGTGTGTGTGTGTGTGTGCTCTGAAAACCGCATCAGAAGTATAAAATGATATGGCTTTAAAAACTCATCATTTTAGCATGAAAGAAATGACAGTCAAAATCAAACAGGTGTTTTGTGGCTCTGATGTGAGCTGTGAAGGCCCAGCCTTTTTCTGGAAAAGAGGGTGGGGAGCAACAGCTCAACTGCATTTAAAGAGACAGTACTCTCACGTTTGCTTCACGTAAACAATGCAGCATGTGCCTGTGTTGTTTGCCCTGATGTCACATTGACTATTAGGGCAAACAATGTCCTTGCTATGTTTTTGGACTTTGATTTTGGTAAGACCTTTACTGTCAGGGAAGGACCCGTAGGGTCCGAAAGGTCTGTGAATTCATCAAAAATATCTTAATTTGTGTTTCAAAGATAAAATAAGTTCTTTGGAATGACTCAATATGTAGACTCAATATTATACTCAATATGTAGACTTTGTTAGTTCATTTGCATTACCAAGATCAATCATTTCATTGGTAAATAGCTTATGATACATGCACCTCCCGAATGCATGTACATTTGCACGTATCACACATCCTCATTCTACTTATTGTGTATTGTGCAGATCATGGCTTTGCTGGAGATCCCTGTGTTTGGTGTCACAGAATGGGCTGTACTGAAGTACCTGAAGATCAACGATGCCGGTGGCTCGATCCTCATCCACATTTTTGCCTGCTACTTCGGCCTGGGTGTCACCTTTGTCCTGTACAGACCCAGCCTAAACGATGGACACCCAAAAGAGACGACAAGCTACCAATCGGATCTGCTCTCTGTAATAGGAACGCTCTTCCTCTGGGTGTTCTGGCCCTCTTTCAACTCGGCGCTGACCTTCAAAGGTGACGACCAGCACCGAGCCGTTCTCCACACGTTCATAGGTCTCAGCGCCTCCACCATCACCGCCTTCGCCCTGTCCAGCATGCTCAGCAAAAACGGCAAGATCAGCATGGCCGATGTGCAGAACGTAACGCTGGCCGGCGGCGTGACGGTCGGCGCTTCGGTGGACATGATGATTTCGCCCGCCGCGGCTTATGTGCTGGGCATCCTGGGATGCATTGCGTGCATGCTGGGGTATAAATACTTGAGCCCGTTCTTGGCTCGCCGGCTGCGGTTGCAGGATCAGTGCGGCATACACAACCTTCACGGCCTGACGGGACTCATTTCCAGCTTGGCAGGAATCTGCGCCATCCTGCTGGCGACCGAGGAAACGTACGGCCCCAGTCTCTACCAGATCTTCTCCCATCGGGCCCCTCCGGAGGGAGACCCTCTGCTGGCGGAGTTGCAGCAATCGATCCCGGATCTGGAAGCGGGTTTGGGTCGGACGGCACAGGAGCAGGCGCTCTTTCAGGTGGCTGCCGTGTGCGGGACTATTGTGGCGGCGGCTGTGGGAGGTTTGCTGACCGGTGCGGTGCTCAAGCTACCGTATCTGGCTTCCCCCTGCGATGAGAAATGCTTTGATGATGAGCTCTTCTTTAATGTTCCTCCAGATTACAACTGCGCCAACGGTCCACAGGACACGTGGTCCTACGTTCTCAGAGAAACAAATAAAACGGCTGAATGAATCAAGAAGACTGAGCATGAGTAAGAGGAATAAACGTCAGACTGTTGTGTATTTCAGAACTGAGTACTGTGTAACTTGCTAAATGTGATTGTACTTACCCAAAAAATTGTTTAATATTTGATGGGATGAGGTTTGTGTACTGTGTATCAAAATATATAAAGTGTATGTTTGATTTTCATAAAATATATTATATTTGAAGAATTTTTTTTGCGAATCAACAAGTTTATACTACTTCATTTATATATAAAAAACACATATGCTGCACTTTAGCATGCTTCTAAAAAGTAATTATGATAGAAATGGACACCATTTCATGTTAGCTGCACTTAAATTAAAATGCATTACAGTTTAAATTTATTTTAGATGCAGTTAATTGAACTTAAGAGTGTTTTCTGACCCACCGAAGAACAGGACTCAAATACATCTTTTTTTATATGTAGCTTTATATACTTACAATGAAATGTGGTTTAATATGTACTGACAAATGTACTGACAAGCATTTGTGGTAAGTAAAATATACTTGTAATTTCTATTGAAACTTGTATGTCGTGTATTTAGAAAATTGCAGTTTAGTACATAACTTTAAATGTAATATCAAGCACATTTAAAATCATTAGCCAGTGCTTTACATGAGCTTGTTTCTTCCATAATCCATTTCCTTTTTTGTTAAGCATACTTTAAAATTTGAAGTTCACTGTAACTGTACATTCAATACAATGAAGTGCACTTTGTTACAAATGGATGATTAATGAAATACGAGTATTGTGAGGACAGGCAGTTTGAGATTGGACACCTCCCACTGAACGATAAAAGATAAACAGGATTAAAGTTAAACCATTAACAGTTCAAAAACTGTGAAATATGAACTACAGTGTATTTACAGGTAATGAACGTTATCTTGAAGAAAAGTTAGACATTAACAGGTGGATTGTATTTCTTGGGGTCATGTCCCATCTCTTCTGTTTAGACAGACAGATATCCGTAATATAATATCTATATAGAGAGAGAATATTATTATTGTATTTAGGCTGTAAATGCATGCAGTTAAATTACATGGAATTTTTTATATAATTGACGTGCAAAGGTGTATTTTATAATGCACACTTTATATCTGCTGCATCTGAAAATGAAATAGTGTACAAACAATTTGTATTCAGAAATCTCACAAATAATTATAACTAACAACAAAAAGCACACATAAACATGAATGGGATATACTAACAGTTGTATTGCTACCGTACAAGACTTTGACTGTGAGGTCTGGGAATAACCTAGTTAATAGACATTAAATACAAATTGTATATTTTTACATTTTTAAGCATGTGATTAAAATGTAAAAAAAAAAACAGAATGAATCTACTGAAAATATATTTTAATCAAAATAAATTTATTTCAAATAATGTCCCTAAATTTAGCTTTGGAGAAATATTTCAGACAGCTGTAAAGACGTGTGAAGAACTACCATTAGAATGAGAAGGAAACTATTCCCTTCAGTAACATTAAGACATTAGTTTTATTTTTCTTAAAATACACATGCACTTTCTCAATGACGTAATTAATGTTAATTATACCATAGTATAAAAAAGTAAAGCCTATTATACATCATAAAATACAGATATACCAAAAATTATATTAGTGTATAGATATAATAATCGTGTGAATTAATTTTTTAACTCAATTCCGTTCAGATATTATCATGACTCCGCCCTTGTTTACAAAGCGATAAACATGTTTAAATGAATGCGCAGTAAACAGGGCAGCTCTATTAAAAGCTCGTTTTAAAGAAACAAAATCGCCGCAGATACTACAGCAATAGCCGCGCAGGAGAAACAGAAAGTCGGTATTCTCCTTTCCTCCTCGACTTTTATCTGCGTTACGAAACGATAGGAAACCCTGCCCCTCTCGGCGTCCATTTTGGGTAAAGCAGGAAGTTGTCTCGTGAAGGAAACCTCATGACAAACCGAAGCTGAGCTTATTAAATATCCACAGACACGCTCGCCGATATTAGTTTTTTTCTCGGATGGTTATTCGTTGCATGTTGTGCTCGTCTGTAGGCGGATCGGACCGTTTGTTTCGCGGCTGTGTTTATCGTCAAACTTCGCACGCGCGTCGAAGAGGTCGCGACGGTAACCGGAGTGCTAAATAAAACCAGGTACGTTTTTTTTTTAAACCAACGAGCTGCTAGATATCGTCTAATTGAGAGTTGGGCTGCGGATTAAGCGTAATTATAACGCAAATTACAGTGTTTTGTCGTGTGGATACGAGTGTGGCCTCTAAATTAGCCGCTTATGTAATGCTGTTGTCGTTTCGCGAGCGTTTACTGCGGAGTCGAGCGGCTCGGCTGTAAGATGGCTTTTGTTTGTTAGCTTCGTAGATTAAGCGAGTGCTTAAACGGAACCGTAAGTTATGACACATCAGGTTGGCCGTGTTTGTGAAATGTGTGCTGCTGTTTTCATATTCAGCAGGTCAGAATGGCGGATGACTTCGACGTTGAGGCCATGCTGGAAGCTCCTTATAAGAAGGTGGGTGGACGACCGGAAGTTGACTTTTTTTTTTCCTTTGTAGTTCAACAAATATGTCAGAATTTATTCACCTTTATGCTTTTCCAGGCCTTATGGATATCATTCTAATGATAAAAGGGAGAAATGTAATGTTTTTCTTTCCGTCATGAATGAGGACTGAAAGTGAAACTAAAAGACAAGTTTATTTATTTTTCTTTATTCTGTCTTTATAAGTACAGTATTAAACTTCTAAAATAAAAAAGAATAAGTTTTTTTTTCCCACTAGGGAATTTCTTGATAAGGATAAACTATTAAATACAGACCAACTTTGACCTAGAAGGTAGTAAGTCAGTAGTATATTTTTATTGAAGATATTATCATTTAGTTTCTAAATTAAGATTTCTCACAAGAAAACTACACTGTGAATATAAAAGTCTGTGGATTATGTTCTAAAATAACTGAAGTGTCTAATAATGCATATATTGCAATAAACAGAATGTGCTGTTACTGTATATAATAAAAACTTAATCGGCAATAGTTTTAAATTTAGCCATTGTTTAAAATTTGTTTTCATTGTGTTTTTCACAATGGTTCCTAGGAGTGTAGATTTGTTGTCCAAATTAATGTCATGACGCATACACAGTTTGAGATACCACTTCAAAATTAAATGAAAGTTTGTAATGTTGGGATTCACCTCGTGGTGCCCATTCCCGAACATTTTAATGGGTGCAAATTTCTTAAATTCGTAGTTTCTCCTTTTGTGTTCGTTAGAATGGAGGTTTGGAAAAACATGGGTGGATAAACGATAACTAAATGTTCATTTGTGTGTGAATTGAACTTGTCTGAATTGAACTCATATGGCTACTCAGAAACCCTGCTTTTATTGTCTGTGCCTGACTAAAGTGTAAGATTTTATCATGTGTATGAGAGAGAGCTATGATTTATAGTGTGATATCCTGAATTACAAATAAATGCCCATCTATCTCTCTTTATAGACTTGCCTAATGATATCTCACCTCTACTCCCCTGAATACATCTTTGATTCCAGTGTGAACTGTGAAAAAAAGTAAGGTAGTAATTGCGCAATGTATTAATGTACTTTGATCCGAAATACAAATAGACCGCCACCATATATACCTTTTAAATCAATTTGGTTTCATAACGTTGAATGAATGCCAATAGATGAAATATAATGTGACATGGAGCAGAGACAGTATTCAGGTTTCAGCCATGTCACCAAAAATCTGTTAAAAGTTGAATCTGATGAAGTGACAGATAAAATATACACCACTGTTCAAAATCCTGGGGTTGGTAAGATTATTTAATTTAATGTTTAAAAAAGAAGTCTTGTGCTCACCAATGTGATTAAAAATGCTGTTAAAACGGTATTATTTCTTAGATATCTTTTAGAATTTAAACTCTTAAAAAGTGTTTTTATAATTCAATTAAAACATTTTCAGCATCATTACTCCAGTCTTCAGTGTCACATGATCCTTCAGTAATCATTCTAATATGCTAGTATGCTGTTCAAGAAACATTGTTTATTATTATTAATGTTAAAAAACAGTTCAGCTGCTTTTTCAGAATTCTTTGATAATGAAAAAGTTGACAAAAATAGTGTTGCAGCAAGACATGTTTCCAATGTCTCTCCTGTCACCTTTGATCAATTTAATACATGCTTGCTAATTTAAAGTATTAGTTTTTCAAACAGAATATAAATAACATCTTGCTGACCACAAATTTTGAATGGTGGTGTACATACTATACATTATGTGAATTAAATCAACCCCTGCCCAACATTTAAAAAAAGAAAGGGAAAAAAAGAATAAATTCTTCATATTTTTTTTTTTTTGCAAACATTTTGAGAATTCATTGCAAATGGCATTTCATACGGTATAGCCTTCTCATTGGACCTGGAGTCTGGAATATAAACCCTGAAGCCCTGGACTGTACTTGACCTTTACTGAAGGCCAGCTTCTGTGATCGAACCTGAAAAGAGCAGAATTGTCCTATAAATATGAATACTGTCTCTCTGCCCAGTGTTTTGATGGTCTCTAAAACCGTTGACATTGGCATTTGGTTTGTGCATGCACTTGGTGATATCTCTTTATCATAAAACTGTTTGCTATTTAGAAAATGCATTTCCCAATAATACATTTTAACAGTAACGGTAGATATAAATAGAGTCTTTATTAGAATAGTTGTGAAAATTAGACACATGCGGAAAAAAAAAAAATCCCTGAAAATCTTTTGATGAGGTTAAGTTGTGTCTTTTTTTGGCTGACTTTGATGCGGTGTCTTTTGGGAGGCGATATGACTAAGCCGTGTAAATCCCTGTCTGCTTCAGGACAAGCTGTGAGACAGAGATGGCATCGAGCTCTCACAGTCCAACAGCGCAAACTGGGGAAGATCACACGGACTGACAGCCTCCACTCTGGAATGCCCTTTAGCAGCTCTATAGCATGACAACAACAAGACTTAGGCTAAAAATAGCAGGGTACCTATACTACCCTAAAACACATGGCCTAGCATGTCAAGACCTTGAACTTAAAAAGTTAAAGACAGGCCCCGTAATTGCTTACAACAGACCATTTGATCACATTCAATTTGTACACACTTTTACCCAAAGTGATAAAACGAGGAAAAAAAAAGAAGCAATTTATCATAAAGGAGCAATAGTTGCATTCCTGTCTTTTCTCTTATCCCCCTCCCCTCTCAATTTCCAGTGTTGCCTTTCCATCCTCATGTTGTTCTTTTGTCAATCTCGTTCAGGGTGAAAGCAAGTCCGCTAGCTCCAATGGTCAAAATGAGGAACGCAGCAAAAAGTAAGCAAAAGCCTTCTGTGTTTTGGTCATTCTGCTTTTCAGGTCAAGTACACTTGTTGGTAACGATTGAATTCGTGTTTTTGCACGTAGGAAAAGACGCAGCGGCAGTCGTAGTCCGAGCCCAGGACGGCGGAGGAGTAGAAGCGGGGGCCGCAAAAAGAGCCGGGAGCAGCGCAAGAGCCGCAGCCGCGAGAGGAAACGTTCACGGAGCAGAGAACGCAAGCGCTCGCGATCCCGCAGCAAGGAGCGTGGAGGACGTTATCGTGGGCGCAAAAGCCCCTTGTAAGTAAACCTCTGACTGTTCGGTTTAGAGACTGTTAATTTTGTAGGTCAGGATTCAGATGATCCTCTGTTATCAACAAACTAAGTATGAAATGACATGAAAATTTTCTCATCATTTGCTCACCCTCAAGTCGTCCCAAAACCTGTACGAAGCGAAACGTGCACACAACGTTTCATTTAGGCCTTAACTCCCATATAAACATTTATGAACACACTTGTATATAGTTATAAAATGATTAACGTAAACTCAACGGTACAAACCTCATTGGATTTACCAAAGACTATAGAAATACAAAGACAGTTCACTATCATACTTATGAATGGAAGAAAATGCAACACGCAATAAGGTGGGATAACACTTTCTAAATAAAAGGGCTAATTGTTGATTGGTAAAGTCATTGCGTCGCTACAGCTGCTGTTAAGAAACGTAGAAACCTGGGACTGGTCATGTTGAAGCTACGCATGTGCATTGGCTGGTCTAGTCTGAAATATAAGCTTTTTAAAAAAAAATTGAGCATGACATTAAACATCAATGGGGCAGTTAATTTCAGATTTTATTGCTGATTTGTAATTTAGTTACGTGTTCAGCCAGCAGTATTTTGAGATTTCATCATTCCTCCATTCATTTAGGTAGGACGTGGTCTTGCCTGAGCTGCCCGGAGCCGTTGCAAATATGGCAGCTGAGTGAACAGACTTCCCTTAAAAGGCAAACAAGCGCAATTAAATTTCCGTTTACCTCTTTGAGCTCTACTGTATATTAGATGAGTTGAAATCATACAACATGAGGGCAAGGAAATGATGACAGAAATGGTCACATATATCCACATGTTGTGTATTTGGGAAGCACGGTTTAGTTTGTAACTAGAGAGTGGTCATGTTTTGCTAAATGTGCATCTGCTTTGCTAAAAATGCAGAAGTACTTGAGTCTTGCATTCCTTCATACTGTGGCACATTGCAATGCTTTTGAAGATGCCTGGTACTTGTTTTGAGGAATTCTCAGAATAGAAAACCTGGAGGCAACGTCCATCCAGGCCTACTGTGTTCTGGTTCTCGGGGGCCACATTAACCACAAGTTCATTGGCCAATTGCAATCAAATTATTCAGTAAGCCCCTATTGGAGCAATCATCGGGTTTCTTCAAATATTTATCATAATATAACATAATGCCTTACGGAGGAAACATTAATCTCTCACTTTTTCAGTGACCTTGTTTGCGTTTTATACAGTAGAATAGAAGGTTAGTGTTGTGATTAGTGTAGTTTTTCATTTCAATTTGTCTGCTTAACATGATTTGCAAATAAACTGAAATCACACTTGTGATTCCTATCAATGTAATCACACAACTCATGTTTGGTATGTCTTTGCATTGGGGTTTCAATGCACCCGTATGTAGTAGCCCTCACATGGTTAAAGTTAACTGGTTTAACGCTGAGACAAACCCTTGTTTTATGTGTCATAGTATGGGGCCGAAATTAAATGGTGGTCCCGGAGCGAAGACCGGCCCACAGCATTTCGCCAAACACAGGTGACCTCATCTGTGACTCCTGCTGCTTGTTGTGTGCTGAATGTGTGCTGATGTGTGCGTCTGTCTTGAGTAATCATACACGGATGGGTGATAAACACAGACTGATGGAGTATTCTGACTCTAGTCGCAGGCGCTCTCGGAGCAGAAGCCCGTTTAAGAAGGACAAAAGCCCTGTCAGGTGAGATGCTCATCACTGTCTGACTCTGCTCTAGTCCTGAAATAAAAGGTTTTTAATTGCCACTGTTGGTTCCGTGAAGAACCTGTAACATCCATGGAACGTTTCCAGCGCACAAATGGTTCTTTATAATGGAAATATGTTCCTCTGATTATTAAGGAAACATTGTGCTTTGTAAGAACTGTTCACTGAAAGATTCTTTGGGGAGCCCAAAAGTGTTGTATCACTGTGAAAACCACCTTTTGGAAACTTTTTTATTTATAGTGTTACTATAAGTTATTCCATAACCACATGTGACATGTTATTTTATATGACACTAAGAAGATGCAAAGAGAAATCTGCCATTTTAATGCACTTAAACTGAGAAGAGGAAGTGAGTGTAGTTATTTTAAGGCGTTAGAGACACTTTTGACTGTACTGCCTCACAGTAACTGTATATCAAGCATGCAGCTCTCAGTAAACGTGCTGTAAGGTCTAAATAATTGTGCAATTGATTTAATTCATTAACGTTTTCATAATGGTTTCAAACGTCCAGGAACATATATACGTTGGGAAGATTTAAGTCATGGACAATCTAATGTAATATTGGGTATCTTGTTTCACTCCTAAAGAGCCTCAATTTGGTGTGATCTTATGAAATTATGAAATCTGATCTAATTTATTTAGTCTGTAAACATGTTTGGAGTGCATTGTTTGCACGTTATTTTAAAACATAAGCTAATTTACAGGTAAAAATGTTTTTGTTCTGCCTTTCTTTTGTTAACATAAAAATGTATCCAATATCAAGCTTTGTAAAAATAACTAAAATATTACTAAATCCTGAGAACATCATAGCCTACAGTTATTCATCTGCTTAAAAAAAAAAAAAAAAAAAAAAAAAAAAGGTTCTAAGCATAAATGTAACTTAAATTTCAAATTTTGCCAATAGGTCAAGAAAAATAAACTTAATGATATGTAAAACATCTCTCAATATTTTACAGAATATTGCTTCTCCGGGTAATGTCTTATGTGTTTAGGTGTGTTTTACTAAAATAATACTGGAAAAAGAAAAGGCTGTTTTTGAGTGTGCTTAGTTATATAGAACCTGGAACAGGAGTTTCATTTCAGCACATTATCTTGTGGCCGAGAGATAAGAATTCAAACCCTGGTGGTTTATATTTAAAGATCATCTTTATGGAATGGCCATCATTTTTATTTATGGTAAGATAAGTATTTATGCTGTGGGAATGTCCATTGGAGATTAATTTAAGGTCATAAGCTTTATTTCCAGAGGAATGGTTGGTATTTGAGTGGTTGATGACCTGTGTGTTTCTTCAAACAGGCAACCGATAGATAATCTGAGCCCAGAGGAGAGAGACGCCCGCACAGTGTTCTGCATGCAGCTCGCTGCCAGAATTAGACCCAGAGATCTGGAAGATTTCTTCTCTGCAGTGGGAAAAGTATGATGCCCTTGATTAAAATAAACTTGGTTGTGCTGAAATGTCTTTAATCTCTGTTTGCTGATGTTAAATGACGAACTTTTGAATCTGTCATTTTAAGGTCCGTGACGTAAGGATGATCTCGGATAGAAACTCTCGCCGGTCGAAGGGCATCGCCTACATTGAGTTTGTGGAGGCGACTTCGGTACCGCTGGCCATCGGCCTGACGGGGCAGAGGGTTCTGGGAGTGCCTATCATAGTCCAGGCTTCACAGGTCAGAGCCTTAACACACAGCATATTGTTAGCTTCCTAATTCAGTGCATGTGAATCATTTTGTTGAACCGTTTGCAATATTTGCTGTATTTCAGGCAGAGAAGAACAGGGCAGCAGCCATGGCCAGCATGCTCCAGAGAGGCGGCGCAGGACCAATGCGGCTGTACGTGGGCTCCCTGCACTTCAATATAACTGAAGACATGCTCAGGGGCATTTTTGAGCCCTTTGGAAAGGTGTGACTGGCATTTGAAATGGTTTTAGATGCATAAAAAAGCAGCTAAACCAGCATAGAACTAGTGAATCTGCTATTTAAATGCTGTTTTTCCCCCTCGTTTCAGATTGAGGGCATCCAGCTAATGATGGACAGTGAGACTGGCAGGTCGAAAGGATACGGCTTCATATCAGTGAGTTCATCAAAATGCAAATTTACTCAGGTCAAAGGGTCTATGTTTGACATTTTATTCATCTGATTGAATAGATAATCAGTGGATGAATAGTCAGCCATCTTGGTCCTTGTTTATTGTTACTGTCATCATGGATGTGAGTAGAGCTGCATGACTGAATTGCGTGTTTTTTGTGATTTTTAGTTTGATTATAGTATGATATGATGTTTGCAGGACTTTGCAGAAATTTTTGCTAAAAAAAGGCCCTTAAATCAATTTATTCCTGTTTGTATAAGCACATCTCATTACAAGGCATGTGCAGTTCTTCTATGATTATAGATATGTGTTCATGCTCTTCCAAATTCTGATTCATGCATTCCTCATTGTGAGTTCATAACTATGAATTCTGAATAAGCCGTGTTGTGACTGGCAAAGGAAACACTATATATCCATGATTGTATCTACATAATGCAAAAATTAAATTTCAGAAAGACAAGGACAGTTCTATTTTGCCATGGTGTCATGAATCCAATGCTGATTAGCTGTCTGCCTGTGCAGTTTGCAGATGCAGAATGTGCTAAAAAAGCCCTGGAGCAGCTGAATGGTTTCGAGCTTGCGGGACGGCCGATGAAGGTGGGTCATGTTACCGAGCGTTCGGATGCCTCGTCTGCAAGCTCCTTCTTGGACAGTGATGAACTGGAGAGAACTGGCATTGACTTGGGCACAACGGGGCGACTTCAGCTGATGGCAAGACTCGCAGAAGGTACAGATCGAACGCTCTATTAGTTTGTACCGATGACCGATTTTACTTGAGACGGACTACTTGTTATTCTGTGTGATACTGCAGTCCTGTAAAGATTTTTACTTGTCTCTGGGGCGTTTTTAGGTACAGGACTACAGATTCCTGCTGCTGCTAAGCAGGCCTTACAGATGAGCGGCTCTGTAGCATTTGGAAATCTGGCGAATGGTGCGTCTTTGAATCGTTTTCGTATTCTCTTCTTAGAAATGAGTTGATGGAATTTGAAGTACACTGAGGTCTTGAGAATTTGCCTCTGGGCCGATTTGACATACGAGCTTGTTGAGCTGCCGTCTTGTTCCCACCATTTATTGTTTCTTCAGAAGGCTTAAGCCGTTTCACATTGAGAGCAATGCAAGAAAAAGTGCTTTCACATGGAGCACGGAACAATTAATTGTCTTCTGCTAATTCAAGCCTCCACACTAGGTGGCGCTAACCAACAATGCATTTTCTTCAGATATGTACCTTGTTTTTTTAGCAGCTTATTTATACAGTTTTTTGGGTTTTTTAACAGCGCCACGACTCTTGGTCTTTCGTACGACAGTAACTGTGCTGGGCACGTGCTCTAAGCTCAAATCTAATTTAGAAACCGGCACACGGGATGAGAAAAAATAAATGAATAAAACTCGAAACAATAGATTCCTATAGGGTTGTTCGCACCAGGTGTGATCTGACCTGGTGTGAATAACCCGGCAGGAATCTATTGTTTCGATTCAAAAACGTGTCGTTGCACCAAATCCTAATGTGAAAAGGCGTTTACAGTGACAGTTATGTATGTTTTTGTGCCACTGACAGCCTCTACCACACAACCTGTTGTTCCCAGTCCCGGGATGAACCAAGCTCTGAACCTTCCAAACCAGCCGCTGGCTACGCACTGTTTGCAGCTCTCCAACATGTTCAGTCCACAGATGTGAGTTGTGCTTGTTATTAAAACTATTCTTGACAGCGTAGATCTGGGATGTTGAATGAATGGCATGTCTTTTTTTATTTTAAGAAATTTATCATACAGTGGGCTGCTTTGCTTTGCTTTGTAGGGAAAATGAACCTGGCTGGGACCTGGAGATAAAAGATGATGTCATCGAGGAGTGCAGAAAACACGGAGGCATTATTCACATATATGTCGACAAAAACTCTGCTCAAGTAAGCCGTCGCCTTCATACAGCGGCTTTACATCACTTTTATCACCACTTTCAATGCGGTATATAAAAACTAGGTTTACAATTAAAAAGCGTCAGTGTAACAATGTGTGTGAAATATTTATAGCCGCAGTAGTTAAATATAACCAGATGGTCATGGGCATATTTCTCTTCAAAATGGGGAAAATGATTCCTGTTTTTAGGAGTGATTATTTATTTTTTATTTTTTTCTCCATGTCTGTATTTTATTATAGAATTAAAATGTTAAAAATGTTTTACATGCATTTTAGTTGATCAAAAACAGCAGTTCTATTCTATTACAGTTCTATTTTAATATATTTGAGAATGCAGTTCATGATTATGATATAGCTGTATTTAAAAAAAAATCAGTCCCGTCACATTATCCTTCATAAATCATTTGAATTTGCAGATATTCTGCTCAATTTTTAAAATGTTTTATTTAAATATATTCTCCAAATAAACAAAACCCCAAACGTTTAATAAATTGTATTTATTATACAAAATAAAACAATTAAATTACCTTTTCAGTCAATTTTAATCACATTAAAAAAAAAAAAAAATGTTGTCGCGTTTTTTTTTTTATATGAAAATGATCATATACAGAATATAACATTTGTGAAATAATTTCAGACCCATTATGGCTGTGACAATTTATTATGCAGGAATCATGTTTAAAATGCAAATTAGTTTTTTGAACTTTTTTTTTTTTTTTTTTTGTCACCTGTCCCTGGATTCTAGAGTTCATAAAACTGCCTGTATTTTTCCCCCCCGAAAACAAATTTTTCTCTCGTTTGGCAGGGAAATGTTTATGTAAAGTGTCCAACCATCCCAGTAGCAATGGCTGTTGTCAGTGCCCTTCACGGCCGGTGGTTTGCAGGTAAACCCATCTCGGTTTCTCTTTGTAAAGTGTCTTGCGTTGTTGTGTTCAATGTCAATTACACTCTCCTTCACTTTCACAGGTAAAATGATCACAGCTGCCTACGTGCCTCTCCCTACGTACCATAACCTGTTTCCAGATGCTGCCACAGCCACAGAGCCCCTGAGGCCCATGCACCGGTGATCCACGGAGTGGCCCCTGCTGACCCCGCTTCATCTGGATCCCTACGCTTATCCCACAACCCCCTTCCCAAATGAACAGAGGCAGTCCTGTCATGGAGGGCCACCTATTGTATGAAGTTAGATTTCACAGTTGGACTGTATTGTATTTTAGCAGGGGTGTTCTTCTGCAATTAGAGTCACCCACTCAGCGTTTCGCAAGCTTCAGACCAGCTCTAAGCTTTATGTACAGTGGTCTATTGGTAAGTGAAAACCTGTAACACCATCGCCCTCTCTAGATGAGCTCTTGACTCCCGAAAACCGGTTTTGAAGGAGATTCTGGTGTTTTTTGAAAGGTATTTGAGCGTCTTTCTGTTTGTTTGGGTTTCTTCAGCTGTTTGGTCTTCAAGTTAAAATTTTCATTGGTCTTCATCTTTCCATGACGGACATTGTGTTGTGAACTGCTGGTTCATTATCCTTTGTTTCTTCATTTTTAAGCAACAAAAGGCAACCAAAAAAGAGTTTTTTTTTTTTTTTTTTTTTTTTTGTTTTGTTTTTTTTTTTGTTTTGTTTTTTTCTGGAGAGTCTACTTGAGCTATTTAGCTTTCTAAAACATCTTTGAATTTATAACTTTTCATAATCAAGGATTGATTTTTCTAAAATCTTCTACTGATTAAATGACTTTCACAACACTGTGTAAAACTTGAGTTCTGTGTTTGCTTTCATGCCGTTATGAAGGGATTTATTAAGAGCAGAGCGCCTCTAGAGGGAGATGTTTTAAAATGTAGTTTATTGGAGTGTTTATATTAAAGAAATAATTCCTTAATTTGAGTAGATTTCTTAATTTACTCGCTTTAATGTTGTTCCAAACCTGACTGACTATATTTTGATTAAAATATTTAAATTCATTTCTTGAATCATCAATGCTGTTTGGTTACCATCACTGTCTAAAATATCATATGTAAAAAATAAATTCATAAACTATGCTGGTTTGGAATCACATGGGGGCGAGTGTATTGCAGGATTTAAATATTTGCATGAACTTGACAGTCACTTTAAACAACTGTTGTCTGGTAAGGTTTTTGCCATTGGACCTTAATGTTTCTTTTTTGTTAAAATTAATGAAGAACCTTGCATAGCCAGTTAATGTGCTTTATTTGAACTGCGCTGAAACCTTGGGAGTCTGCCTCGCAAAGCATAGTTCAGCTCTGAGCAGCTAAAGCCAAACCTTTTCTTCCAATACCAGAATGAACCAGCTCAGCCATAGGCAATATTCCAACTTTCCCAGGGTACATGATGTAAAATGGCATGTTTCCTGGCTAAAAAGGTAGTACAGACTCTCTCCGTTAGCGAACAGCTGTCTGTTTGTGGAATGATGCAGCCAAACAGAATTGTTCAGAAAGTCTTTAAAAATAAAAATATATTTTATCCATTTTTTATTTTAATATTTATTTGGCTTAATGTTGAGTTTCTTCTCCAGAAATATAAAGGAAGGTATTTCTAAGAATGCTTAACCATTTTTAGCACTTTTATTATACAGGTAAAAAAAGATACTTTTCCTAATGATTTGTTTTTTATTGAATCTCCATGACCAAGATTGAGAAAGCTCCAGTGGCTGCAGAAATGTCATATGAGTTTCTAAAACAACGAAGGCCGAGGTTCAGGTGTTCATTAAAACCTTAGTGTTGGTTGAATGCAGATTACAGAAACATTTACTAAAAGAGGGCACGATGTTCAAACATTCAGCCTTTACATCAGCTCTCAGTGGAGTGGAGTTCTTATGAGACTTCTCTGGAGTGTCCAGAGCCCCATAGACCTTGACATACTGTTAGCAGCCAGGATGGGGCTTTTGGCTCCGTGTATCCAGCTACTGCCTTTGAGGAATTCTGCACCCCATCTGTGGAAGTAAATCAAACGTGACAATAAATCGGCCTGATTTCAAAGACACATGATGATCTGCCAGTCAGTCTGAGTCATATCGGTGAGTCTGAAAAACTAAATTTGCAGCTTATGCTGAGAATAGAGGCTGCCAAATGACATGTATTTTATGATCATTTTAATATTAACGCTGACAAAAGGTATAGTTAACCCATTTGCTCACCCTCATGTTTCAAACTTGCATCTGAACAAAGCTCGTTGCTGAGGTGATCAGTAAAGCTACGGGCTTTCTGGGCCTCTTCTGTGATACCGTGGAGTCCATCACTGAGTGCTTCAGTGGTGGCTCACAAGTGTGCCAAAGCTATGAGCCATGTGCTTCCCAGCAACAGACCACGAGATTTAAGTTGTTTTCCGCACCTGAGGTACGCAGCCTATTTGAAAAGTAGTGATAGAACCAAGTTCCTCTGAGTGAGCACAAATTCGCCCAAAGGACTGGTTTCATAGAGACACATTCACATCACAAATGTTTTCTGAGGTGTCGCTTTCCAGGACGCAGCTTACCAGTACTCTGTTCTCCCATTTGGGCTTGTTTTCTGAAGTTCTCGCCCCTCAGAGTGATCAAGATGCACGTTCTCAATTATTTGGACGACTGGCTGATCTTAGCAGCCAGAATGTACAAGTTTCCTACGATCAAGGTATTGCTGCTGGTGTTATGCAAAACCAGGGAGGAGGCCTTGGTTCCCCACCCCCATTGGGAAGATCTACTCTCTCAAGAGAGCGGCTCAGTGTGACACCCAACCCTGGGGTTATTGAGCCTTCATGTGTGGATGCTGAGCGCTCGACATTCTTTCAGAGGCATGAGAGCCCTCCATGGTGCCGTGATGTTTTATAGTGCCAGCTCTGTCGAATGTTGTCTTTTCTACAGTACAGACTGGATAGTGGGTGTCTACCGTCAACACTGAAAGTCTATGTGGCTGCTATTGCTTCATTTCATTCCTCACGGTGCAGGTAATTGATCGGTAGGAGTGTGCTGGTGGTGAGATTTCGAGGAGATTGCTCCTTCAGTTCAACCCTGTACTTTAACACTATTGCTGGGCTGTTTTTTATGTCCATGGATTGAAGCAACACCAAAATGTGATATTTAGCCGCTAAAATTTTTTGTTTTACCTGGGGAACCACTCCAAAAAAAGCATATCAGACTTATATCTGAATAGCAATTTTTTAGCAACTCTGTTGCACATTCAGTATAAAAGTAGCCCTGCAGATGAAATGCACAGAAAGTATTGCAGTTACGTCTTCACATAGGACTGAATCAGAATTTTTTAAAATCTCCTAGTGAGATACAACTTTATTTTTCATAACAATCTAATGAAGTAAATTACATTCACAGCACTGTGTAAAACTGAGTTTTGTCTTTGTGTTTATGTCCTGTAAAGTTGTCATCATTAGCTTTGTGTTACGAAGTAGAAGACCCTCCAGAGGCAGCTGTGAGTCTGTCATGACCCTCTTTTTCACGGCATGGTAAGAATCTGCCACATTTGATGTTTTGGAAATTACATTTAAGACACTCCTCTGAAGTTTCTTTGTAGTCATTTGTGCCTATTTGTACGATAAATGCATGCATACTAAATCTTTTGACCATTTGTCGTTCATTCTGTGCTTGAGAAACAAAACGGTGTCAGTCAAAAATATTAGGCATACCAAAATTCTGTTTGATACTAGGAACACAGAAAGTGGTCAACAGCAGAGTTTCCTAATAATGGAGAGCCAAATGCTGTTTTCCCTTGTGACTAGCAGAACAAGAATGCTCTACAGGAAAAATCCATGTGAAAAACACCAGCGGTTATCAGAAACAGCACTTTGATGTTCACAGACATGCGATTAAGTAAGGAAGGAATAAAAAGGTGGGAGAATTAAGAACTGCAGTTAATTGCACAATTAGTTGCCAAAATTTTCATTTTTTTGCCATTGGTCTTTTTGATGTGCATGTTTAGGTCGTAAACGTATTTATAGACATCTTTGTTAGAGTGTTTGCTTATTTGTCTGTAGACATTTAGAAAAGGTTTTCAAGATGATTGGGATTTAGTATAAGTATAAAATGGACTTTTTAAAGAGGTTTATCAAATGTTTTCCAGGTGAGCAGATTCATTGCAGATGTATGTGTGCTTCGCTGATATACGCCAACAATGTGCAAACGCTAAACATACATTAAATTAATTTATGACAAAATAATGGATCCCTATGGAGAGAATGATTTGCCATGTTCTAACCAATGTGCTCCTTGTGCTAACCACGTTTTAACTCTTACAATTTCCCAGAAGCTTTAAATTTAAATAAGTTTTATAATATTGTAAACTTTTAAAGGGAAGATCAAACTCAACCGTGTGTGAACCAACCCTGGTTCCTCTTATTATTTAATTAATTAATAAGTAAATTGCTCTTGTTCTTGCGTGAAATGCTCGCACTGTCTATTGTGTGACTGAAAATTAAATTGAGAGGCAAACAAATACAATCTGAGATCACTGTAGAATACTTCGTAAAGTAAATTTGTGTAACTGGTGCAGTTGATTTGATTAGAAAATATTCATTTTGGTTGTGACGGCAGCTTTAAGAGCAAGCCTTCACAGTTTGTTCACGACACGCTATGTCCTGTTTTCCTGCTAAATATAAGCTCTTCCTTTTCACTGAGATGACTGGCTTGTTCTAATGTTTAGCAGACGTCCGAAAATCTCTAACATATTTCTTTGTTTTTAATTTAGAGAGAAATCTGTTCATGTTTAATGCTTTAGCCAAATGGTGACACACACACTAACAAAAACCTAGACAGAAACAAAATGCAAATGCAAAGTAGGTTGCCCGGAAACATTTGTCTAGAACTGTTTTCGTCTGTTTTGTTATAGTAGATAATATACCATCCTGCTTGGATTTTGCCCTTGTTTGGAAAACCAAAAATATGTTCCCATATAGCAACATGCTATAAAACTTAATATAAGTAAGCCCAATTGCCCTCTTAAAATGTACTGTTGTCAGGACAAACTGAATTTTCCTGTCAGCGTGATAAAAATACCTTTTGACATAATGGAAAAATAGGCAGAAATGTAAGACGGTTATCGGGAATAGTTCACCAAAAAAAATGATGGATTTTAGAATACTTTTTGATTTACAAGCCATCAATTGATGGACTGAAGTCCTGTTTTTGATTTTTAATTATGTATTTAAATTTTTATTTAAAAATGTTTTTATCAGCTGATTGGACTCTTTCTGACGGCACCCATTCACTGCAGAGGATCCACGTAACACAAAATCCATTTTGACAAGCCTTTTTTTTTTTACATACAGTACTTTGCCCAAAAAATGTTTTTGACATTCCATGACTCCATAAATTGTATACTTCATATTGGAAAAAGAAAAGAAATTATTTAGAAATTAAGAAATTAATTAACAAACTTAGCCTTTACTGTAAGGTACTGCTCACATATGAACAATAACATCAATATATAGACTGTCATCCAACTAAAACAAATTGCAAATGAATGATTTTCCTGTGTTTTGTAACTGTAGCATTACTGAGCATGCAATACATTGACTTTTCCAGCAGTCCAGAAATAGATGTTTGTAATAATATGCACATTTACATATGTACAAGGTCCAAAGCTTATGATTTATCTTGACAAATTGGAAGAATATCTTTTAGTCAGTTCTGTTTCCTCTTGTCATGATCATAGTCTTTCTGAAGTACACAGTCTATTTTAACTGTTTATACTCTCTTGTAAGCATCCAGAAAAGTCACATCAGTTAGAAGACAGTGGAGAGGTGTAAGCCAAGCTGTGTCCGTTGGTCATTCATCTCGTCTGTGAAAGATAAGTAGAATTAAGTATATGAGAACATATATGCAAAACTTAAAGACTGTAGAAAAATAATGATAAATATATACTCATATATAACATATAAAACTAGTGCTGTCAGACAATTATACATGTTTAATTGCATTCAAAATAAAAGGGTTTTTTTACATACTATGTGTGTACTGTGTGTATGTACACATACAATATTTGTTTTATATATATATATATATATATATATATATATATATATATATATATATATATATATATATACTTGGTTGAGCGTCCCAAGGACATATCAGTGTCGCTTTCATCACTTTCATTTTCCCCACTTTGTAAATAAAATCCCCTCCGGGGCAATGTTTTTGAGCTCTCCTTGTCGTGTGATTCTTTACCCCATGACGCTGGTGGAGAATGCGGGCATAAGGGAGAATCACAGACAAGCAATCTCCTTTACCTTCATTAACTGGAAGTATAAGCCCCGTCTGCTGCCCCAGGAGCGACACTCGCCGGAGTCAACCAGGGGCCAGTGAGCAGGCCAGCAGTTCCCTCGTTGCAGGATGAGCCTATGCCCACAGAAGTCCTTGTGCCTCCTACCTGAACCTGGCTGGCAGGCTGTATTGTGCATAGGGATCTGCCAGTTGGAGCACCAGAAGCAGATGTCAAGGTCAACGGGAAGCCATTCCAGGCTGTCTTGGATTCCAGCAGTGAGGGCAGCCTGGTCCGGTCAAAGTTCTGGCCACACAGTTAGAGCCAAAAACTTTCTTTCCGAATAAAAAGTGTTCACAGGGACACCCGACAAGTGCCAGCTTGCAGAGTCACCATTTTGGCTGGCCCCGGCCCCTGGCTTGTGGAGGTGGGTGTGATTAAAAATCTTCCTGCACTCCTTGGAAGAGACTGGCTAGGGTTTCGCCGCCTCAACACCAAAACGGAGCCGCAGAAGCCGGAGGCCAGCTCAAGGTCTCAAAATTCGAACCCCTTTTACGATGTTTTCCAAGAGGTGAGGTGAGGGGGCTCCTTTGCCAAGGACCAACAGGAGGACAACAGTCATTTCTGAACCCAGGTCCGAGTCATTGAGGGCAAGGACACTCAGCCTGGTACCCATCCTCTTCTTCACTTTGTCATCCAAAATGACTTGCTCTACTCTGTCACCCAGTGATGGGGGAAGGAAAAGTTGATATTGATCGTGCCATGCACGAAGACTGAGATGGTCTTGAAACTGGCCCATTTCCATCCAATGGCAGGACATTTGGGAGCAGCCAACACCATCCAGCAGATCCGCAACTGCTTCCGCGGTTCGGTGAAGCGGTTCTGCCAAGCCTGCCTTACCTGCCAGAGGGCGTCAACCAAGGAGACTTACCTCCAGTCCGCTGATTCCTCTGCCCATTATAGAGGTGCCCTTCAAACACATCGGGATGGACCTTGTGGGGCGGTGGACTTGAACACATCCTGGTGATCGTTGATTATGCCACCCAGTACCCAGAGGCAGTTCCTCTCTGGAAAGCCACAGCGAAAGCTATTGTCCAGGAGCTGTTCCTACTTTCCAGCCGAGTTGGCATCCCAGCTGAGATACTAACCGACCAAGGTAACAGTTGAAGACCACTGTGAACCATCTCCAGACCGACAGCTTGGTAGAGTGATTGCCACCATCTCAGCATCTGCTTTAGAGTTTGGTTGAGAGGACAAACGTGACTGGGACCTCATGATACCGTATGTCCTCTCTGGGATCCGAGAAGTCCCCCAGGCCTCAACTGGTTTCACCTCATTCAAGCTCCTCTTCGGCAACCCCACAGCCTGCTAGACGCGGGCGAAGAAAACCTGGGAGCAGCAGCCTGCAGCCCATCACTCCATGGTGGAACACGTGATGAGGGAGAAGATTGACTGGGTCATGCCATTAGTCTGGGAGCACATGGCAAAAGCGCAGCAGGCCCAACAGTGCCACTACAACCGGTCAGCCCAACCACTGGACCACAGGAATTCCAGTGACATATATATGTAAAATATAACCTTTTTTTTTTAAATGCATGTTTGTGTGTATTTATACATACATTAAAAATACACACAGTTACATACAAACTACATTACATAAAAAACTTATTTTGGATGTGATTAATTGTAATTAATCATTTGACAGCACTATAAAAACATATAAAGTAAATGCTTCAAAACATTTAGAATTTTAGTATATTTATTTATTCATTGTTAGTTTTTTTGTTTTTACATTAAATAATTCATTTTCAACATCAGTGGACCTCCTTGCAGTTCCCCAGAAACCTTGTATAAGAATATAAATGTTCAAACATTTAACCCCGAGTTGTATCACTTGTTTAATCACTTACTGTGTACAATATTAAATCATGTTTTAAGTGTTTAGCAAGCCATCTGACCCCTACAGATGCATCTCAATAAATTAAAATTTATTCTTTTAATAATGCAACTCAAATTGTGAAACTCGAGTATTAAATAAATTCAGTGCACACAGACTGAAGTAGTTTAAGTCTTTGGTTCTTTAAATTGTGATTTTGGCTCAGATTTAACAAAAACCCACCAATTCACCATCAACAAACTAGAATACTTCAAAAGACCAATAAAATGTTTTTTAGTAAATTGTTGGACTTCTGGAAAGTATGTTAATTTACTATAAATGTACTCAATACTTGGTAGGGGCTCTTTTTGCTTTAATTACGGTCTCAATTCAGCGTGGCATGATCAGTTTGTGGCACTGCTGAGGTTGTATGGAAGCCCTGGTTTCTTTGACAGTGGCCTTTACCTCGTCTGCATTTTTAGTCTCTTGTTTCTCATTTTCCTCTTGACAATACCCCATAGATTTTTTAAGGGGTTCAGGTCTGGTGATTTTGCTGGCCAGTCAAGCACACCAACATCATGGTCATTTAACCAACTTTTGGTGCTTTTGGCGGTGTGGGCAGGCGTCATATCCTGCTAGAAACATTTGTTTTCAAAAAACACAATGGAGCAACACTAGCAGATAACATTGCACCCCAAATCATCACAGACTGTGAAAACTTAACACTCGACTTCATTCAAATTGTGCTATAAGCTTCTCCACTCTTCCTCCAGACTCTAGGACCTTGGTTTACAAATGAAATACAAAACCTGCTCTCATCTGAAAAGAGGACTTTGGACCACTGGACAACAGCCCGGTTCTTCTCTTTAGCCCAGGTAAGACACCTCTAACATTGTTTGTGGTTCAGCAGTGGCTTAACAAGAGAAATAAGACAAATGTAGCCAAATTCCTGGATGCCTTGACCCCAGCCTCAGTCCATTCCTTGTGCAGTTCACTCAAATTCTTGAATTGATTTTGCTTGACAGTCCTCGGAAGGTTGCGGTTCTCTTGGTTGGTTGTGCATCTTTTTCTTCCACACTTTTTCCTTTCACTCAACTCTCTGTTATCATGCTTGTACACAGCACTCTGTGAACAGCCAGCTTCCATGAACGTTTGTGGCTTACCCTCCTTGTGAAGGGTGTCAATGATGGTCTCCTGGACAACTGTCAGATTAACAGTCTTCCCCATGATCGTGTAGTCTAGTGACCCAAACTGATGTTTTGAAGGCTCAGGAAACCTTTGCAGGGGTTTTTAGTTGATTAGCTGATTGGCTTGTCACCATATTCTAATTTGTTGAGATTCTTGTTAAAAGTGAGCTAAAATCATCACAGTTAATAGAACCAAAGACTTAAACTACTTTTAATTTATTTTTAATTTATTATAAAGTTTCACAATTGGACTTAAAATACTGGAATAAATTAACGGCATTCTAATTTATTGAGATGCACCTGTACTTTTGTATGCATAAAACAATGGCAGAAATTTCTAAACATTAGAGATTAAGTCAAGGCAGGTATGAGGAAGAAATAATGATCAAATGCCAACCCAAATATTACATTTCTGTTCAGTACTAAGGGATGTATATTGCTGTTATTTTATTTTTGTCACTTTTGATATAGTGAACTCTATTACTATTTAAACATAGGCTATACTTACATTCTTCATCTTGGATTTTAAAGTTTTCAACAACATGCAATCTGTAAGAGAAATGTAGATATATAGTTTTACGTCATAGCTTGTACAAAACATTCCAATTTAAGAAATGTATATATGACAACTTAAAAACAATAAATAAATATAATAATAATAATAATAGTAATAATAATAGTTGGATAAAACACAAAGTTACCCCCAATCTGATGACATTGTTGTTCTGTGAAGCTGACGCTGAAGCTTCTATTGAGGAAACAGAATTAGATTAAAAATAGAAATGATATGTACAAATGATGCCATTGTTACATATTCAACAAATGCTTCATTTTATTATAATTTTTTTTTTCACTTTTTATAGTTCTATTTAAAAGGCAGTAAGAGATTAAGTATGAACATAAAAGATTTTATGTACTGTGCGTGCTAAAACTGACTTGATGATGGACGTAAGATACCATTAAATCTGGCTTAAGCTATTTCTGCCTCCAGTGTTCAAGTTTTAACAAAGCAACAGAAATCAAAATTAATTCCAAAACCATTTCACGCCATTAAGACGCCTACAGAAATTGAACACTGGCCAAACATCTATACAGTAATAAAAAATAATAATAAAAGCAACTGTACTTTGTTGCTATAAAAGAAGAAGAATTCCTTTAACGCTGACTGGAAAATGTGCATTAGCCAGTTAGACAGCTTTTATCTAAAACACTAAAAATTATGGCACAGGCGACTGCCTTAAAAATCTGCATGCTCCAGCTGAGCAACTGGCAGTAAGATGGATAGCGATGCTAATCGACACATATTGGACGATCTTAAAGAAAACGGTCAAGCTATTTTTATTGGCTCTTTAAATAACTATTCAGAGAGCTCATGATATAATATACTTGAGAGAGAGAAGCGATGATAGTGCTACAGTAAAAAGAAAAATCCTGAAAAATATATGTCTCGATGGCTTCATTAGCAGGAAACTGCAAGAGCAATTAGAACTTAAGCGCAAACTGAATGTAATGTTTTTAGACAATGAACTGCTTGCTCACAGAAATTTAGAACTGATCTCATAATTACTTTCTTTGTCTTCTGTTGGTTAAAGTGATCTGCCTAATGTACTGACCAGAATTGACGGTAAACTACACTTTGACGTGGATCATAACAAAGTTGTCCTAAAACCTAAAACCAAAATGCATTATCGTCAGGACATCGTTAGGACAACTTTGATTAACATTATTGATCCACTTTAAAAGCTGACTACAATAAAATTCTACCTGAATGCAATCACTTGCGTTTAAATTTCACAGTCATAGCTGCGGTGAAACACCTCTGATATCTACAGAGAAGTTCAGTAAGGTGATAATAGCATCATGTTGTGGGAGTGCTTTTCATCAGTGGGTACTAGCAAAATAACCTTTTCTTGTTAGCTAAATAACAGCCTCTTGGATCAGATTTTCCTAACTTGAATAATCTGGAATGAATTTCTGCATCAACATTTAGCCGACAAAGCATCTTAATCCTTGCTTTACTTAATAGTATTACATTTTTTGACAATGTGAGAATGTTTCCACAGTGAAATACAATCAATATAGTTGCTTCAACGAGTCAACCTTTTAAAAATGGCTTTAATTTAATTTATACATTAAAAAAAAATAATCGCATAAGGTTTCTTTCTTCTCTCTCTTTTTATGTTTAACAGACCATTAATAGTCTAGCCCAGCTTCTATAAGAACTACAGGTTTTCTGGTGTTAGGCATATACACCATTACAAATCAATACCAGATTGAGGTGAAGAACATTGTGCTGGCTGGAGGTCTTTCATCGTGATACACTACATAGAAGCTTTGCCAAGCATTTGCAATAACTCAAAATTATGTTTATCACTGCCTGTCACACATACATGTCAGCAAAAGCACCGTAATATATAACTTTACACATATCAAAAGTTCAAGCACATTTAAAATCATTGCCCATTTCACCTTATGGAATCTTGTAAATATTATATTGTGTATAAAAGTTTTGGAACCAAATATGCTTAATTGACATTTATGTCTATACATTTATGGAGGGATAGCATACCTTTCTCTCTAGGAGGCAGTAGGCAGTGAGTAAAATAAGAAATCCTCCACAGATGGAGACCACAATGAAGCCCAGCCTGTAGAAATCATCGCTGAACGACTCCTGAGGATCTTGCCCGAACGATCCTACCGCAACCTCTTTCAAAAGACAAACATGTGGCTTGAATCAATGCTGGAAGGATTGATGTGTGTGTGTGTGTGTGTGTGTGTGTGTGTGTGTGTGTGTGTGTGTGTGTGTGTGTGTGTGTGTGTGTGTGTTCAAAAATCATTTAAGTCTTTCCTACAGCTTTGCTAGTTGTACTTCTTTCTTTTTCCAGAAGCTGAGTGTGTGTGTGTGTGTGTTCACCTGTGCTGGTGGTTAGCTGTGTTACAGTAGAGGGTAGATTGCTGCTATACTCTTGCTCGCAGGTCCAGTTAACAGGAGTGTTTGCGGTTGTGATGAGGTGCAAGTAGAGGGACAGAACCTCCTCGACTCTTTGAAGTGCTTGGACAGGAGACTCTTTGTATTGCCTCTCGAATGCTACAGGGTCCTCCTGCAGAGAGTGAAACAAAAAACCAAAAATAAATACAAAGGGACGGGGTCTGGCTCCATTTCAGATTGTTTTGCTGGGTTTTAAGGATCAAAATGTCAGTTCTGTCATCATCTAATCAAACTCATGTTGATCTAAAAATATGAATGAATGAATTTTTTTTCCCAGTGGGGCATGAAGTTTCAAGCTTCCATATCTACACAAAACTACCATCAAAGGATCGAGGTCCATCGCTTGTGAATAAAGTACACTTAATTGTATTGCACACTTGAAATCTTGAAAGAACATAAAAATGTACCTGAAAATAGTATAATGTTAATTTGAAAAAATTCTAATTACTAATGCTATTTTAATTAATGTCAAATTTCAATTTTTAAAATAGATTTTTTTATCATTACTTCTTATAATTGTTTGTCATAAGTACAGTATTTTTTTAAAAGTATTTTATTACAGTACTTTTTGTATTTTATTTTATTTTTATTCTACATCACTAACACTACTAATACTTAACAACTACTTTACTAACTTAATAGTAAATAAGTGTTCCCTATTTAGATGTGTTTTCAAAAGTATGCTGAAAAACGCTTGCTTTTCAGAAAGGACGGAAATCTTAAAGCTTCAAACGACTTGGATGACTTTTTTACTGACTGACTATTTCACAGAAGAAAAAGATCACAGTTTTGGATCAGCATGAGTGAGTAAATGGCTACTTTCTTCCATGTAACTTGTTTAAGTTAAACCAGCAAATAGTCATGTAAATAATAATTTCAAAAATTTTAAAATATATCTTTTAACATTTTTTAAAAATTAAAATTAATAGTTGAAGTTTAAAGAGTCAAGAACGTAGCTGGTTCATAAATTAACCTCAGTATGTTTTCTCCTTTGATCTGAAGAGAAAACCCTACAATGACAAATTGTCTCTTCAATATTATCTCCTCAAAGCCTGAGCCAGCATTTCCTTAAGTGTAGTTTAAGTGGATCCTGTAATCTACATGCGTTGCTTCATGCCATGAGAGTTCAAAGTACTGTATTACTGCCTTTTCCTTAAGACAAAGTAGCAGCATGACTTCTTTTTACTTCTTGTACTTGAAGCACATTTCTCACGCACAGCTGATATACGACACCAGCTGCCAGATGGAAAAATTCAAAAAAAAAAGCAGATTTTTTTTTTTAAATTAATGAAAAGGACTACAAAGGACCAAAGAATGTTTATAAATATATACATTTAAATGCAGAAATATGAAATGATATTTCTAAGATATTACATATTAAGTTCTTAATGAGTGAGTCATTGAATAATTAATTTAACTGATTTGTAATTGTTGATTCATATTATAATGAATAATGTAATGTTTGTTATTTTAACGAGTTGTTTTAAATCTACAAGGCTATCTATGGCAAGAACTATTTTCAGTCCACTGTGTTCTTTTCTTATTTACTTTTTTAACTTTAGGATATTTGTGGGCCGCTCTCCCTATTTAATTTACAATTATAATTCCCTAGAAAGATTCTCTCATTTTTCTTCCCAGATCGTCCCATCTCTTTTCACATGGATGCTTTAAAGTATAATTGTTTCCCTTTTTCCCTAACCCATATTAACAGTGTGTACTGGAATGTTTCTAAAGCAATTCAATATTTATTGTCTGTCAAAAAGATTAAAAAATGGCTTTGGAATAGTATCACTCAAAGCGCCATGCAGTCATTGAGCATTTTTGATTATGGAAAAATATGTATTACTACAGTGAGTGTCTATAATATTGCTACAGAAATAATTGAGCGTTTGGGGTTATTCATGGTCCGTTGAAGGTAAATTGTTGATGCTTTTGGACCTTCCAATTCCAATTTAAATTTTAAGTGGTTTAGATTTTACATTCCCTTTTGATGTTTGATGGTTGATGGCAGATTGCCACCTCATTATACACATTTTCTGAGAATGCTTATTATTGCATTTATGGAGCAAACCTTTAACTTATTATTTAGGCTACAATTGATTCCCATTTCACACAAATCATCAAAGGGGAATATGAAAAAGATGTACACTTTTGTGCTGTGGAAAGAATCCATGGATATTGAAGGTTCATTATGGAGCCATAAATACCAATAAAGAACCTTCATTTTTAAGAATGTACACAAATTGGACCTTATTGTGGAGTGTTACCAAAATAAGAGTACTGTGAGTAATGCACTGAAGTGCAGAAGCCCTTAGCCTAAAAGGTTGTCGTTTTTAGTATGAGAACCGTCTTAAATGATGCCATAGAACCTTTTTTTGTCTAAATGGTTTCATAAAGAAACCTTAACATCTGAAGAACCTTTCTTTTTCCTAAAAGGTTTTTTGTGGTGAAAGACAGTTCTTCAGATTATAAAAAGGTAAGAAAGAGATGGTTGACTTAATGGTTCTTTGTGGAACCAAAAATGGTTCTTCTGTGGCATCGCTTGTGCCCAGCCCAGGTGACAAATATGAACACACTACCATCCATTGCTTTTTAATAGTAACATTCCCCATCACTGAGTGTGAGTGTATACACACACACACCTCCAGTTGCTCGTCCAGTGACGGTATGCAGTGTTGGGAGTAGAAGTTGAGAATGAGGTTCTGTATGGAGACCACAGCTTGAGCGCTTCCCGAGCCCCGCACGTATCTGAAGTGGACGTTAAACAGTTCGAGCACCCTTGGCAGAGCAGCTTTGACATAACACACCACGCTCTGAAAGACGAGGAAGATAAATGAGTGAGAAACCGTTTTGAAAAACCTGTAGAACAAAACCTGGCGGATTTGCATGTGTACTTGACTTTGCTTTCAAAAGAGATCAGACAGCTGGCTTAGGTTGCTGGTATTTTGGTAGTTTGGTAAAAACAGTGACTGAACTGATATTGCCGAAGTCAACCATGTCAAGGGAGCCGTCATACAAATCTGGAGTAAGCATCTAATCTAAAACACACCTCCGACTGAATTTCCAAAGCCAGATTCAAAACAGAAGACTTTGGAATATAAAAGCTTGCGTTACGGAAAAAACACCCGTTTTTTTAGTGTTTAAAAAGGAAGGAAGGAAGGAAGGACGCAGAGGAAGACAAGGTTTTAAACGACGCTCTTACCAGGTGTTTTCTTTCTATGAATGTATATGTGATTGAACAGCCAGTCCGCAGCTGATTACTGATCTGAAGGATAAAAAGACAGTTCTAGTTAAAAGTAGTTAAGTTGTTATATTTGAATCAAAGGTTGACTCTGAGAAGCTGGGTTGTGATCTGGTTCCTCACTAGTTGTTTTAGTTGTAGCAGGTGGTCCATGGTTATGGCATGTTTGCAAGGACCAGGGATGTCCATCATGGAGAGGGGAACACACAGTAGCATGAGAACACACACATTCTTCCCCTGTAGTGACAAAGACACACACACACACACACACAGAGAGAGATTTGTTTTTCTATCATCAGGGGACTTTTCTATACAACAAACCTCAACATTCCGTTCACATATTTTGCAGTTTCAAATTTAAATTAATTTTGTTTTAATTTTGTTAAAACAAAATGAGTTTTAAGAAGCAGTTCTGCTTGTGTCAACTGTCTGATTAATATTAATATGAATTCATATTTAAATATGTATTTGTTATTGCTGTCAAACAATTAATTGTGATTAATCTCATAAAAAATAAAAGCTTTTGTTTGCACATTAAATGTTTTAGCCTTTGTATATTTATTATGTATATATACACATACACAAATGTACATGTAATTAAATGTCTGTATATATATATAAATTTATTCTATAAATAGATTTAATATATAAACTATACATTTACACACACACACACACACACACACACACACACATATATATATATATATATATATATATATATATATATATATATATATATATATATATATATATATATATATATATATGTGTGTGTGTGTGTGTATACATATACATGCATATGTATGTATTTATACATGCATGGTAATTCTATGCAGTATTCATGTATCATGTAAGTAAAAACTTTTACTTTGGATGCTATTAATCGTTTGGCAGCACTAATATTTATAAATGGACTAAAATGGAATAAAAAAATACAAAATAAAATAATCTATAATCAATACGTAAATATTAATTGTGAGAACGCTTCCCTACTTTCATCTAACTGTCATGAAAATTATTCCCTCAAGTTGCTGGAAAGTCAAAATGAAGAGTTACTGTCTTTTTTTGCCAGGTATGCCACTGGCAAATGTCTTCCCTCACTATCAATATATCTTTTCTCTTTGATTCTTCTGTCAGCAATGAATCACCCTGCTTTTGATATTTCTGCATCTGCTCCATCTCTTTGAAATGTCTTTTGATATTTTGCCATTAACTTTAAAAGCCAGCATTCACTAATCAAATAGCCAATAATGCTCAAGAGAGATGTAACCTGGTCATTTTGGTTATAAATTCTGAAGAAATGCTTTTATCGATTTGAATCGCTAAAAAGCATTTTACCAATTCAATTTAATATTGACAGTGTAGCACAAGCAGATGTAGTGCATCAGTTGATATGCTGACAGAGCAAACAGATGCATAAATACTACCACTTCATCAACACAAATCATCTTCATAAAATGAGAAAAAAAAAAAAAAAAAAAAGCACTGCTGCTCATCCTGTCAAAATCAAATCAATAAGAGGGTTTTTCCAGCTTTTAGAAGTACCATGAGTACAGCTGACCTTCAAGCCTACCTTGGTTCTGTAGAAGTGAAGGGGTGTAAAGTTGTTCATCTGGCTCACCGATCCAGCAGGAGAAGTCTACAGTCCTCAGTTAGATGCATTTGAGCAGATCCAGGTGATGTTTTGCTGTGCAGAGTTGAAGCAGAGTCACAGAAAAGCTCAGAAATCAGTCGATCCAGGGTAAAAATGAACATGCAGACAGAAAGTGAATTTATAGCACATTCTTGACAAGCACAATGATTAAACAACTGGTGTCTCACAGGAACTCTCTCTCTGTGTCCTCTCCCTTCACCCCCTCCTGGTCTTTTTCATTAACTTCTTCTCCGCCTTTTCAAGCCCACACCTCTCTCTCTCTCTCCCTTTCGTACGTTACGTGTTTCATAATGGGATTATGAAAGCAAGGCTTCCTGCTCATGATGTCTTTTTCAGTTTAAATCCTTGGCATGCCTATGTATTATGATGCAATGAATTATTTGATTTTAGACCTATGATGTTTCGTGTCCCTAATGATCTTTCAAGCCCCCTATTACTTCTTTTGGGACATATTTAGGTCCCTAGACTCATCAGCTATAAATCTAAACCTGTCCACCTGTTTGTAATGAAAGTTTTCACACCGTTTTGTGTTTTAGTTTTTCTTGATGTTCTCCATGTTCCTGGGATGGATTTGTTCCTTCTGAAGCATGCTGAGAGACATCTTAACATGTTAGCTGTCAGAGCAAAAGTCATTGCTCTCAAGGGAGGAAAAAACTTTGTTCTCCACAGGCTTCGTTAAGATTAAAGAACGAGGTGAGACATAAAAAGACACCAGGTTTACAATCAATCTGTAATATTTATACTGCAGGTATGATTTATGAATTTATGTTATGTATATTACACAATATTGTTCAAAATTTAAGATTTTTTCAGATGTTTTTGAATGATATTGAAATTTAATATTAATGTTTATTAGCATTAATTTTTTAACTGTCCCCTGCATTTTTTTTAACACAGATGTGAAAGTGCACTATACAAACTTAAATTGTCATAATTCATGAAAAAAAACCTTTTTAATGTGATTTTGATGTACCATTTCAATGGTAATGCAATGATTATAAATTAATAGTAAATAATTATTTAGTCTTAAGCCTTTCCAAAGTCTAAAGGTTTGTCTATTTCTAAAGTAAACTTAGGTGAAAGTTAAGAGGTTAAAATAAACGTTTTTAGTTTTTCATATTAAAATGTAATCTATTCTTGAGAAATCATTATAATATGCTGATTCGCTACTCAAGAAGCATTCAAGAAACATAATTTTTTTTCTCTGTTCTGATTTAGCTTAAATGACAGCAATTTTGATGTAGACATTTTTTGTATCATTATAAATGTCTTTACTGTCACTTTCGATAAATTTAATGCATCCTTGCTGCCTAAAACTATTTCTTTCTTTCCAAAATAAACATCTTCATGTCAAACTTTTGAACAGTACTTCAGAATAATAGTCTACATATTTAAAATATTTAAAAATGATAGATTATAGATCTGGGGTGGCGAACGTCAGTACTGGAGCGCCCCAGCCCTGCAGAGTTTTGTTTCAAGACTGATCAAACACACCTGAACATGCTAATCGAGGTCTGAAGGGTTACAGGAAGGGGGGTTTAATGAGTGTTGGAGATATGTTAAAGTTAAAATGCTGTAAACAAACAATGCTTTCAGAAATATAAATAATTATTATAGATCTGGGAATCAAAGAAAAATCTAAATCAAATCAGTATTTGGTTTTACTACCTTTGCCCCAGCATCCTGCAAATGAAAGATTTTTAGGATTTTCAAGATCAACCAATTATACCAAACAGGTGATCATGATCATCACACACGTAGGTTGAAATTCAGTCCTGAATAGAAACAGAAAGAGCTGTCGAGGTCTGGGTGAACAGCCGAACTCTGCTACAGGAGGATGTGAAAGACAGTTTCATGTCATGGAGATTGCACGAGGAGTATTACTGCATGTCTCTCCCAGACAAAGATTTCAAAGCAAAATGCTTCAAGTAAACAAACAATGCTTTCAGAAATGGAGTGGTCGGCCAAGGAAACTTAGTGATGAAAGAGACATCAAGCTTATTACCCTTCAGAATCAGAAGTGCCATCAGCTCAGAACCGGCAGAAACCAGTGGGACCCAGGTACACCCATCTACTGTCCAGAGAAGTCTGGCCAAAAGTGGTCTTCGTGGAAGAGTTGCAGCCAAAAAACCAAACCTCCAACATGAAAACAAGGCCAAGCGACTCAAATATGCACGAAAACATCGAAACTGGGGTCCAAAAATGGTACAAACATGTCCCTTTTGAAAAGGTACTGCTGCGCCAGTGAAAGCTTTTGTACCTTTATTTCTGAGAGTGTATATATGCTCAATGATGATATTTTGTACATTTCTTTCAGTAAGTATATATAAAATGAGTACTCAACCAGCCCTTTATTTTGCACCTTCTGATTCCAGATTTTCAAATAATTGTACCCTATCAAACCATACATCAATGGAGCCTGATAGAGATGACAAAGCCATGAAAGCCAAGACACTTATCAGCAATTAGACAGCAATCCTGTCAGTGGAAATTATTAACTGGTTCAGTCCCGAAAACCTACAGGGCCAGGATGGTGAAACAAAGCCTGACATTTTAGCAAGACAATGAGCTAGGGAAACTCTCAGTTGGTTTCAGAGAAAGAAAATAAAGCTGTTATAATAACCCAGCCAATCACCTACCATGAATCCAGTAGAAAATAAGAACTAAAAGATCAGAGTTCATAGAGGCCCGTAGATCCAAGGCCAAAGGCTGTCATTGGTCACGTGTGGTGCAGGAGAGAACGCACAAAGATTAGAGTTCACGATAAAATAATCCACAGAAATTTAATCCAATATGGAGGCTAGTACATACACACGAAACAAGTTGCACGGACGATCAGACACTGAACAAACTGGAACTTATATTGGGTAGATTATGACAGAGATAGGAGATGGTGGGCTGGGCTTTGATCCAGGCTGGTGTCGTCATCCATGATCTTAGTCATTGAATGGCATGACACCAGCACCCACTCGATGTAAGCGGCAAGGCTCTCGAGGACCATCCCCAGACAGCTGCGCTCGTGTGGAGATGTTCAGACCTTTTAAAAACAACAAGCAAAGGCTGCTGTCCGGGTAGCGAGTTTGATTTGCCAGGAGCACGAAATCCTTCGTGTGGTCTTTGAGATACGATCCCGCTGCTCCTGGGGTAAGACATACTGAGAAAAAAATCAATAAAAACTAAAATTTATCAGAAAACCAGGAAAACAAAAGGACAGAAAACTGTCCAGTCTTCTGTAACGTGTGGTGCAGGAGAGAACGCACACGATAAAGAGCCTTTAATAATCCTCAGAAATTAAATCCAATATGTAGGGTAACACGCACTCACTGGTTTCCATTTTTTGGTGCGGACTCTCAACGAGCGTAATAGTTTTTATACTGTACAAACCATATTTTCTATTGCCCCACACCAACCCTACTCCTAAACCTACCCTGTACAGGTAACATTTTGCTAGCTCAGATTTAGATACACTATATACAACATAACTAAGTCATGCCATTCAATGACACACACACACATTATATATATATATGTGTGTGTGTGTTACTTAGTTATGTTTGACTTCATTATATATATATATATATATATATATATATATATATATATATATATATATATATATATATATATTATATATTTTTTTTTTTTTTGTACTGCAGTATTTATTTCCAGTTTTGCAATTGAGAAGAACACAGAATGCTGTGTAAAGCACTTCTTAGAACTAAATGATCAGATCATATGTCTTGCATGTGTGCTTGGTAAGGACAAAGTGATCTGGGGTACTGAAGATGGTTTACAAACAAAAGACTCATTTGGCTCTCTGACTTTGAAATCCACCATTTTTTACAATGTCAAGAACTTTTTAGTATTTTAGTGTGTACTATTTTCAAATGATTTGGATAAAGCATTCCTTTTTTATATATTTTCCTGAAATGCTCCTTGAAAAAAAAAAAAAAAAAAAAAAAAGAAGAATATGCCTTTGGGAATGTCACATGCATTGACTAAACAGCTTATCTACCATCTAGTTTGAAATATTTATAAGTATCAGCGCTTCTTTTAAATTTAGCTTCATAGTCAATAAATGCTTGTTATGAGACCTCTTTTTTTATTTGACCTTTGGTTATGTTTTTTAAGTACAGGAACAATAGAAGGATGTTGCAGATGAATTCTGAGTGTCTGTCTGTTCGGTGACACCAGGGCAAATTCATCGAATTTGTCTTCATATGATTTCTTATCTTTGTTATTCTTTCGAGTTAGCTTTTTTTTGCTTGAAAAACTGCTTGTCAAAGCAGATATTTATCTTTCGGTTTTATGAAAGTTTTCCTTTAGATACATTTAGATACATACTTTCTGGAGGAAATAATGTGATGTAATGTGCAAGCCAGTTTCAACCAAAGATAAGAAATTGTTCTTGTCCAGATGCCACGTCTGTTATTTTGTCATATCTGTATTCTCTGGTTTCAAAATGAGCTGTTGATCATGTGGTATGTCACTCAAATGACGTACAAGCACCTGGTAGCCTATGGCAAATAAGCATTAACGTAAGCACCAACTGAAATAGATAAAATTACTGTAATCGTACTGTATGATACTGTATTATTACCGTAATCTTGAAACAAAATCTTATGTTTGGCTAAACAGACATTTTTGACAAGGTGCATTTTACTTGCTCTAACCACGGAAATCACATTTATTTTATTATTTTAGTTTTAAGGGTCATACCTGTTAAAGTTCCCATATTATACACTTTTTTCGAGTTTTATTTTAGGTGTTGATGTCCTTAAGAATATATATTTGTGGTAAGTAACAAAAACCATCTCAATATGTTTTACAGCTCCTTGCTCTGTCAAAAACAAGTCTATTTTGGCCTGTCTAATTACTAATTATGAGCCTCTCTTCTGATTGGCCTGTTTTTTTCGGCTACATAAGGATCTTAAGATATCACCTTGTTGTGATGTTGATGCCAGAATCTACGTAACATAGCCTCAAATTAGAAATATGATCGCATAAACTTTACCAGTGCCAGACCAAAAAAACGACTGTTGTGGTTAAATACGCTAAAACTAGCAGATTGGACAGAAAAGATTAGTAAAAATTCTTGAGTTTGCACACTTCTTATCAGAAAAGATTCAATCAAATATTTTCTTTTGTTGTTATGGGCGCGTCTAAAGTTTTATTACATCTCACTACTATATCGTTTATGAAATGATGTCTGTGTGCATGCGTGTAAAACAACAAGCTGACGATTTCTATGGTGTGTAACTGTACACGCATTGTTGGAATTAGCTGGACTAGTGATTAGTTGTAGCTGGAATAATCACACAGCTGTAAATGATCTTCATCATGACTAGATAGTCACGGTGAGTCTGCCCTTACTATACACGTCAGATCGCACATCCTTGGAGTGAGCGCACAGGTCAGCCGGTCTGGTTTCGTCTGTTAACATTAACCTTTTTGTGTAGT
Organism: Puntigrus tetrazona; assembly: GCF_018831695.1. Taxonomy (NCBI): domain Eukaryota; kingdom Metazoa; phylum Chordata; class Actinopteri; order Cypriniformes; family Cyprinidae; genus Puntigrus; species Puntigrus tetrazona. The sequence continues at coordinate 19,459,406 of NC_056706.1, read as the reverse complement.
TGTTGCTCAGAAATGTCCTGGACGGTGGGCGGCGCTGAAGGCGGAGTAGATCTGACCTCACATTTTTACATCTCGTTACGACTCTGTTCTGAAACTTGGTAGCCCCTAAACAATTGTCTAAAGCCTGGAAATTTTCTCAAAATGAAAATGGTTAGTATTTCTGTATATACTTAATGAACATAAAAAAGACATAAAATACTTATCTATATTTAAGAAATATATATTTAAGAAATTATCTATATATAAATATACACTCCAAAATGGTGGGGCCTGTACATTTTTTGTGTGCATTTACCTGATACAGTAAAACAGCAATATTGCGAAATATTAATAGCTTTTCTATTTCAGTATATGTAGGGAAGATGTAATGTGTTCTCCCTTCATTTGGGGTGAGCTGTGTATTGTTTCTTTTAAGGGGTGTGAGCCCTTCTTTTCAGTCTTTTTTATTTCCTTTGTGGAAGGTGAGGAGGGTTATCACGTTGCTCCGCTGTGGGTGCTTCTATTCTTATTTGTGCATCCTCGTTTCCTTTCCTCACGTTCCACCCCCTTGGGATACGAAGGAAAGGATGCAAGGAAAGGAATCGAGGATGGAGGAATCAAAAAAATATTCCTGACCGCTCAAGCATCATCAGCTGCGCTGAGGCGTCAGCCCATATGTTATTAAAGATCGTTACTGAATGCATTCACAATAAGCATTAATAAAGCAAGATGCTTTGTTGACATTTATGTCTTATTTAAACTGCAAAAGTTAAAGTATAAATCTAAATTTATTATGACATGATGGGAAGGAGGAGAGGATATTGATTAGAGGTTGGCTGTTGTGTATCAGACATAATTTGTTTGATAGATTGTTTTATATTTCTGATATTATTGCACGCTTTCTATTTTGCATGTGTATTATATTATGTTTAAGATCTATTCGGGTATTTTATGGCTCGATTCTCCCTATTTTGATCTCATCCAGCATTAATCTTTCCTGCGTTTGTGAACAACGAGCTTACTATTGGACTCGGCTTCATTATTTTCTGTTAAAATTCATGATGTATTTGTTATCGAGCTGTTTTTTTCTTTTTGTTTTAAGTGATATTTGTAAATATTAGCAAGAGGATACTGAGGGGCGTAAGTGAGACCTATAACCAAATATTTCTTGGAAAATCCTGAATCGAAAATTCAAGCAAAGGCTGTGCATGTGCTGTTTGGACATCTGTTTCAGTTCACGTAACCTCTTTCAAAACGTATGGCAGCTAAAGAATGTGAATCAAGGATGGAGGGAGAGAGAAAGAGAAAAAGACAGAGAGACAAAATAGTGATCAAATCTGCGCGTCCTGCTGAGGAAGGCGTCTTCGGCGTGACTGCAGCAGCGGGAGATCACATCTCGCATTCCATTTCACAACCTTCTCCACAGAAGCGCTGCAAGACAAGCTCAGATTAAAACATCAAAAATAAGAGGCGCATCTATGTGGACGAGCACTCTCAGATGTGTCGGACCCAGGCATTTGTAAAAGCTTAGAGGACACAACGGGACAGACAGTGAGGACTGGACACAAGGGGTAAACCTGTGAAGAGGTGTCATTTATCTTCATCCATCCTAAAATGTGCCTCATATGCACCTCCTAGGCATGTTTGGTTTAAGAAGTGTTGCCTACTAGCCTAAAAACCCTCCATTTGTTTTTGGTTTATTCCGAGCGAGAAGGTATTGTAGATTATGCTAATTAAAACACGCAAAATCTAGGTTATGATACAAATTAATACGATATCAGTCACCAGAGAAGCAGTTTTGAATGCATGTGAATTTCTCTATAGGCTACATGCATTTTGTTAATATAACAAATTTGTTTTTATATAACTATTATATAACTATAATAAATATATGATATAACTAGTTTTATAACAGTTTTGGTACGGAAGTCTGTAGGGTAAGCCTTTGAGGTAGACTTTGAGGTATTTTCAACGCTATTAATACACATTCAGTTCAAACTAAAACCAAATGTCATGGTCAGTGAAACCCACAACTGATTTGCGCAAGGGAACGTAACATTGTTCTCTCTCTCTCTCTCTCTCTCTCTCTCTCTCTCTCTCTCTCTGTCTGAGCTAGTTTGTAAAAACATTTGTTCTGGTGTTGCAAAACTGACAGAGAGGTCAACACATCTGACCAAAGAATAGCCTCCCGTCTTGATTCACTTGTGCGTCGTAGTAAAATAAATGTATAAGTTTTTATCAAAATCAGACTTTAGAATGAGTTTTAGTAACATCAGCCGTAGCTTGTGATCGTGTGAAACCCTTTACAAAGTCCCGCCTCCCGGTTTCTATGTCCGATAAGCCATGGAGTTTTCACGCCACACATCACAAAGCGAAAACAGACGACACAGGTTACTTCAGATTTTTAAAAAAAGTCTCAGTTTTCAAATTTTGTGTGTTTTTAAATTTTTTTAAGAAAGTCAAACAAAAACTGTTTTGTGGCGTGATAGGTTGTTGTAGTGCCTCAGTTCAAGCACAAAATAAACATAAATGAACATACATTTTGGGTAATCTATACCTTTAAGTGTCTATCTTTAATGACTATTTTGCTCGTTGTTACCCTTTTGAATGAAAATTGGACTGTTAAAAAGTGTACTTTGCCCAATGGTTAGGGTTTAAAGATAACATGTCGTAAATGTACTAAATTGTAACTTTATTACAAATACGTGACATACGTGACAAGTTTTATTATGAAAGAACATCTTAACCATATTTCAAACAAAGCACAAGTAATTATACGATTGCGACTAAAAATGTGTTCAAACCCTACATATCTGGGTCAAAAACACTCTTAAGTTTAACTAACTGTACTTAATGTCAATTTAAACTAGATCTTTATTTGTAAATAACATGCAAATGTCCAGAAGCATTCCCACTAAAGTATATTCTTTTGAACTATAAGCTAAACGTATAAGTGCACTTCTTGTCAGCTATAACTAATATAACAGCAGAATCTCCATGCATTTCTCAGACTGCTCGAGCAAAGCCGATGCGATTATTTCCCCGATCAAACTCCGTATAGTATCGAGCTATGAAGTTCGCCCCCAGTATCCAGATGGGACCAGTAGGGGGCGGCACATCCAACGCTTTGAACGTCACAGTGCAGATGTCCTCCCCGAACTCTGACTGCTGTAGGCAGAACAAAAGATGAAAAAGAGACGTTGGAAAATCCAGTGCAAGTCCATATAGCTGTAACATAGATTGATGAATCTCAAAACAGATGCTACGCTTCAGAAGTCATCTGGAAAAACGCATGCAAATACAACATATGGCATTTCGTACTGAATGAAAAAGTCACTTAGTGGAATAGATCCCAGGCTTTAGTGCTGATGGCAGACCGAAAGTGTAGTAAAGAGTCAGCAATAGTATTTGTAATGAAAACAACACTTCGGTGAAATTGTGAAAGATACCACAACACTAGCCTGGCCTCTGGTTCTCCATTAGGTGAAGTAAGGGAGCTTTTTTATGACAAAGTTCATTACATTCGCATAGTTAATTCAACTGAGTAACGAAGCTATTTAAATAAGTATTGTGTTAATATGCTAAACTGTCGATGAACTAAAGGACGTCCTCACCCAGAGAATATAGTCCTCTTCCATGAGAGAATATTCCTGACCACCGAGATGAAAAGCCACAGTGGGCAACAACTTGACCAGATTACAGTTGACAGTGTACTGTGAACAGAGCCGAAAGAGACAGAAAATAAGTGATGACTTTAAAACAAAGACAACAGTGTGCTGCATCATTTTGAAAGCCGAAATGACATTGAACTTCGCACTTGAAAAGAAAGAAAAAAAAACACATTTTGCACATTAAATATCACCGACCACAGTGGCGGTGAAAAACAAAAGCATCAGGTTCTAATCATCCCATTTGCTCTTCAGACGTATTTATGAGAGACAGCCAAACATGACAGACCAAAGCAGCTGTTCCCATGAGGTTGCGCAACAGGAAAAGGAAACAGAACAATAAGAAACAGGTTTTATAGAAGTATTTTTTCACAAAAGCTTGTATGTATGGCTTGTATATGGGTTGCCATGTTGGCACATTATCAATCACCCTAAGTTTTTTTGCAATGTGATGGCGTTGAGTTTTAGAATCAATCACCTACTAATTTATAATCTGCTGTCACTGACGAATGTTTTAGAAGGTCTATTGTGCATTATGTGCTCTCTGTTTATGTAGCACTGGAACACATTGTTCAACTTTTATGGCTCTGGAAAGTTTGAAGGTTTGCCATCACCGCTGAGATTTAGGGATTTCATTAAATTGTTGTCATGGTTTAAATTTGGGCTACTTAAGCTTTCGTAGTTACTATGAATGTTAAGCAGCGGTGCTAAGTAGTGGAATCATATTTTGGTTTAGAAAAAAAAAATCTCTCTCTCTCCTGCTTTATCTCTCAAATCTATTGCTTAGCGGATTACATAGGCTTTTAAGTAAAGACCGTTAGGAATGTCGGTGAGTTTAGTTAAACAAAACGTACCCCTCCCTCTGCCAGCTCAACGGCACCAATTGTTTTCATCAGAATGGCAATGGCGGAAGCAGGACCTGTGATGTAGGAGGAGCCTGTGTCAATCACAGCCGTACAGCCGTCCATGCAGAACAGCATATCGGCACCCACAGACACTCTGCAGAAACAGAAAAGTATTATTGAGGTAAATCAAACACATTGCAATGGATTTTGTCCATCTCCTGTTGTCCTCTCACATCAAAATCCACTAACATATTTGTTCAAAACTGTTTGGGACTGTTTTCACTTGTAAGTTTTTAATCTGTTACATATTTCTCTCTTGATTCAGACAAGATGATTGGAGAATTGAATGGAAAGAGGATTATATTTGCAGAACGTTTGACGTTAAAATATTTGGATTTAATTGTTTCTTACAAACACACGATGTTTCCCTTCATGATACATTATTGCACCACTATTGCAATAATTATTGCATTGATTATTACATTATTGCATCGATTACTTGTGATGTTTTATCAGCTGTTTGGATTCATTCTGACGGCACCCATGCACTGCAGAAGATCCACTGCTGAACAAGTGAAGTAATGCTACATTTCTAATTCTGTTGTAATGAAAAAACAAAGTTATATATACAGTATCTTAGATGGCCTGAGGGTGAGTACATTTTCAGCAAATTTTCATAATAGGGTAAAGAATATTTTGCCCAATAACTGTTAAATCTATCAATATGTGCCTTTAATGGCCTGAAATATATTGCACAAGTAATATTTGGGTGATGAGTAAGCCAACTTAATTAACCCATTTGTCCTCTGCATTTATCCCGTCCAAATTAGTGCACACACAACGGTGAGCAGTGAACAAACACATACACACAAAGCAGTGGATATGTGGATGTTGGTATGAGCTGTTGCATCATTTTTTAAACCTTAAAGCTCCATTATCACAGTTTTTAAGAAAAGGGCAACCAGCACAGTCATTTTCAAAAACTCACCTCTTGCCTTTCAAGCAAGAATATAAAAAGTCATTTGTGTGATTGATTTTCGGGTCAGCTATTTTTTTTAAAGGACACTGGGCAAAGATTGATTACCTCTCTGAAAATGATCTAAGGTTCTGCTCAAAATTAAAAACGGATGGCTACCAGAAATCATGCACAAACCGATATAGGATATCTAGTCACTAGTCGAGTATTTGTGGAAACTGTGATCTAAAACAGATGTAGAACGGCAGAAAAAGCTACGTGGTATGAAATCATGATTACTCTGTAATATTGATGCTGATAATGCTCTTACCCCTTCATGACAACCTCCCACTTGCCTTGCTCTTTGGTATTCATATAGTGGAAGGCTCCAGTGTGGTAGTTTGGGTCTGTGCCCCCCAGCACCAGCTCTCCACCGGGGACATGTGTCGGGTCTCTTTTGGATGCATGCATATACATGCAAAGACATGACTTGTATTGTTTAAATAAATGTATGATTGCCCTGTACAGTAATTCACTAAATGTATATATAGAGGCTCACCTGCTGTAGTACACTGAGAAGACGTTCTGTTTCAGGACTCGTTGAGACATGATGCGATCGAACACAGGTGTAATTCCATCGATGGCTACATCTGGATATCCCATCCCTAACACTCCATCAAACTTGGCAAAGATGAACGGGATCGCAGGAAGGGCTGTGGCCTCCGCAAAAACCTGCACCACCGGAATACCACCAACCTAAAGAAGGTAGAGGTCAAAGGTCAAGCAGCTCAGTCACGTACTGTGCGCAATTGCCAATCTGGTCTTCCATATTGCAGTCAATTAGTTATAAAATCAATCGGTTTTTTGCCTTTTTGCAGGTAAAATGCGGCGCACAATCTGGACTTGGTTATCCGTTTGTTTTGCTGTATTTGACTTTGTATGGTAACCTGGATGGCTAAAAACATTTAGCCTCTGCCATTAAAATACCTTTTCCATATGTTAGTAAAAGATATTCCTTTTGAACTCGTTTGTTAACGTTCCCAGTGTTTTACAAATGGCTGTTTTAACTCACTACAACCACGTCCTCACTCAGAAATCCTCTGACGTTTCCAGAAGCGTATTGGATGGAGAATCCCGTGCCGTTGGAAATATGCGTGAGGGATCTGGAAGCATCGTACCTGTTGTGTGTGACTAAAGAGACATATGAAGAAAGGCAGACTTAGCTGCGGGAGAAAATAGGCATGCGTTGATAATACAGTGACTTTTTAAGATTAATTGTTAGGTGGGTTTTATAAGACTGCATTTAGCAAATCACTCACAGCAGGCTGTGTATAAAGGAGAACAGCTGTGAGAAGGAACCCAGAGGTTGGCAGAACCCGTGTCAAACACAACATTGAACATCTGAGCTGGTGAACCAATACTAATCTCACCAAAGTATTGAGTCTGAACACAGAAAGACACAATTAAAAATGCACGCTGCCTCTGTTAAAAATATAGAATGACTCAAAATGGCGGTTCACTTGTAACTCTGACTTACATCTAAGTAGTTGATCAGAGGTGTTGGAGCTGTGCCGTTTGTGGGTGAAGGTTCGTCATATTTTGGTATAATCTCAGAAAACACTTGAGCTGGTGTGGCACCCATTTCCTTTAGGGTTTCTCTTATGGAAGGCATTTTCTTCAATTTTACCCTAGTGAAAAGAAAAGTTACTCATGTCACATTATTAAACTTTATTACTTTGCACAACTGATAAACTTTTTTTACTTACTTTAAGAAATATTTTTTATCATTTTGTATGATGAACTTTTTTTTTTTTCAATATGAGATAAATTCAACCACAAAATCAGTAAAACGGGTTTTTGATATTTTTTTTTATTAAAAAAAAAAATGTTTTCTATACATTTCAGTTACAATTATTTTGCCATTTTTGAAACTTTTGCATAATAAAAATAATAATAAACAATGGGAAATCGTGATTAAACTATAACCCTATATGAGCTGAACCAACACTGAAATGGCTTGAGCTAAATAATGGCACTATTGTAATTTATAGCAGCTTTCCAACACAACCTGAAATGTCTCCATAATAAGGTTTAAATAACAGATTTTCCTATTGATATCTGTAAAGTTACTTTAACACAATCTTGTATAAAGCGTTGCGTGATTAATGATGATTATAAAGGAAAATATATATGGATATATATAAAGGCAGCATTATTTTCATCTACTTAAATGCATTGGTACTTTTGTAAAGACAACATCAAATGTCATATTAAATAAATGCCTTTTTTTATATTAAAGCCGGAGCAAAGTAATAGTTGTCCACAGAGGAGTGTGTTGACTTACCTCCATAAGGCCTCTGTGCTGGTTGTTGAGAATGACAGGACTAGAAGAGCCAAGCAGTGTACCTTCATTTCTACCGATGGATCAAATCACTTTCTACAGTAACGCATCTAATGCCCCGACTTCTTCACAAACTGCTCTCCTCTTTTACTGTGCTTTATTTGACAGACTTCCCATATTTTATATGCATATGTTCCGACCTTGACCCGACCCCTGGCTTTGCTCTCCTCTCCCCCCTCCTTCTGATAAATGCTCCCTGACCGCAGTGACCTCCTGGTCAAGGGACACACATCACACGCAGTGATTTAAGACCACTTCACTTAATAAAATCACCATTGCATCGGCCTGAAGGACGCAGATGTATGGGAAAAATGACAACCAACCGTGCAAATCATTAAACAATATGACACATGGATATTACAATATTATCAACATATCGAAGAGTATCACATATCTGTCATATAATATCTATTATCGTACAATAGATATGTTTTGCTCTACTAAATATATATATATATCACAGTACTGACATTCTTGGTTTGTTTGTAAGGGCATACTATAACTCCTAATGACCCTTGTCCCTTGCCTAGAACTGGATTTCCCACACTAATGGCAATCCCCAATCTCTTCCCCTTAAATTTCTCTCCATACATAGACGTCATCTTGTACGTCTTCCTTTATTTTGTTGTTTATCTTCTCTCGACTTTTGTAAGGGTGTTTCAGTGAAAACGGAGCCGTTTGTAAGACAGTATTTGTGAGATAGTATCTTTTTTTTTTTTTTTGAAGGGCTATCGGGTTTATTCCTCGCTGAAGAAGAGAAACCACACCTGCACAATAATACTTCACCGCGTGATGACATTCAGTGTAGCTGGAAAGCACCAACCCACCATAACAACTTTCATCTTATTTGAGCTAGCAGCTGGTCCAGCAGATGCCTGTGAAACTGCCAGCGGTGGCTAAAACTTACAGTAAGTAACATTAGATAGCCCTGGCAGATGCCCACTGATTACATTATTTGACCTCAAAGTTAAAATGTGTATTGCAGCTGCCATAAAGCAATTGGCACTACTAACATTACATCTATTTTTATATAAAATATAATCAGCTGTTGGATGCCCCCCGATGCACTTTTTAGCTAAGATGATGATGCCATTGCAATTGGTTTTTGACACTTGCTGGGTGATATTCAGCTGGACAGCTGCTCATGTTGGCCAGGCAGTGCATGTTGCACTTACCCTCACCAAACACTAGGTGTCACATGATTAGTGTACTGGCAAATGAACACACAGGGCATCAACTGATACTATCTTTGATTTAGTACACCTTTATCTCATACTAGCTAAGACCTATTTAGTGACAAAGTGCTCAAAATCTAAATCTCATTGTGTTTTCTTATAGTTTTTTTTTTTTTTGTTAAATATGAGCAATGCATGAATCATATATCAGTTGTTTGGTCAGTTATTTGAGGAACGATGACAGAAAGCTAGGACTACTGTATGCTGTACATTATGTAGTTTACCATGTGTGACAACTTCTATCTAATCTGTTTAGCAGTGTGTGTGTGTGTGTGTGTGTGTAAAAAATAATACAGATGCAGTGTAAAACGGCATTTTGATTGTCAGAAACATTTTTTGAGGGACTTTTTGCTGGTGTAGTTTATTAGCCGTAGATACTACACTTTGCTATTATGTTGATTTCTTCGTTTCATGCGAGAGTACAACAAATTATAATAATAAAAAATGACATAATCTTCGTCGAAAACGTTCAACGTTTGCATTCAGTGTTTCAACTCAATCTAAATATTATTCATCGACGGTGACATACGCACGGACCCACATCCGCTGCGGCGCGCGCGCTGGCGCTGCCGGAAGTGGACGCGCGTCATTGGCTGCCGAGCCGCTCTTCAGAGTTGTGCTCGCGCATTCATTCAAACGGCTGACTTCTGGAGCGCGCGCAAGGAAAGGGCTGATCTCGTTCGGGCTCACGTTCACGTTTCCTCCGTCTGTTTGCGATTCTGTCAACTGAACGTAAAGGTAAGAAACGGCGTTTTTATCTTTTGCCACCGCCAGCTGACAGTTTCGCCGGAGCTACACCGAACTAACCTTGCTGCAGCCGAAGAACCGAGGCGGATGTTATGAGCCTATGCAGATACTTCACAAAATTAACATTTGCTCATTCTTAGGCCGCTATTACAATTTCTAGAAAGTGTCTTGCGTGTGAGTGTCTTGTAACGTGTTGCTAAAACCAGAAAGCTGTGATGTTTGTTATGTTAGCTAGCACTGTGGCTAGCAAACTGTTGACAAACTGACGTTAGCTTATAGGGGTTTGTCACGTTTAAAGCCCCCTTGTAAAATGCTTCAAGGTTTAGGCATCAGTGCGTTGTTTATTTTCAATACAATCCGTGTACTGAAATGAAGTGTAATCGCACACTTCCTGCACTGATGTCAATAAGCCACCGAATAACTTTTTGACAAAACCGGAAACTAAAATGAAAAAACGGCACTGCTTGTGTTAATGTGTAACTGAGTGAGGCAGGATTAAAAGAAGACTGCCCGTGTGCCTGTTATTTTGAAACCTTCAGTTTACACCACAGAGAAGAGGCTGTTAAAGGGACAGCTCACCCAAAAATTAAAATTCCTCCACTATTAATGGATGGTGACTCAGACTGCCATTATCCTCCTGTGTTGTTCAGTAAAAAAATCATGTGGTTTTGAAATAGCATAAGGCTGAGTAAATGATGAAACGTTCGATTTTGGGGCAAGCTTTCTTTTCAATAATCCATGTAAAAACCATCATGTTATTAGACATATTGCCTGCTACAGTGAAAGTGCAAAAGTCTTTTAAGCTGCTGGAGTAAATCTCATTCGACTGAGTCCTGCTGGTTTGATGAGAGACCGTCTCAGTGAACTCCAGATTAGTAGCTCTGATAATCTCATAATAATGTTACGTCTGAGGTCTTTGAGCGGTGCGGTAGGTTTTAAAGAAGCTTATCAGTTTGTCACGTTAGGACTGATAGTGATCTAGTACACTTCACATTCAAAGCCATCAACGGGAAACTTATAGTTACAGTAAGTGATAGTTCCTGTCGTCATGATGTTCTAGACCCATGCTAATGTTTAAGCTGTCAAAGCTGCTCTTTCCCAATACTGTAAAATTATAGGGGATATGCATTTAAATAGGGATTTAAAAAAATCCATCTTTTCAGTGGTTTCTCAGTTTGACCAACATTTAATAATATATATTGTAATATTTCACAGAAGAAAAAACTGTTTTATATATATATATATATATTAATTATAATTTAGAATAATATTTATAATAATAATGCATTTTACATTACAACTATAAATTAAAATGCTAGAATTTATGGCCTTTTTTTTAATGGTTAACCTTCAGGCATCCTTTAAATATTTTTGCTTTTTTTTTCATGTTTATCTTATTTCCGTTATTCTTCTCACAGACATGAGACAGGAGTGAAGTATCTGTTTTCGGCTGGAGCGTGAGGTTGGGCAGAGGATGCTGGAGGAGGATGATGGAGAGCTGGAGGGGATCGGAGGAGGAGGTGAAGGAGAGGGGGGGCTTCAAGCTGAAGTGGAGAGGCTGGCGGCAGAGCTCCAGGAAGCCAATGAGGAGAAGTTACAGGCTGCACGGTACGGCCTGGCCGTTCTGGAGGAGAGCGCTGCGCTGAAGAACAAACACAGCCAGCTGGAGGAAGAACACGAAGCCCTGAAGATGGAAGTGCAGCAGCTCAGAGAGGTCAGTCAAGAGAGAGCCAGAGATAGAAGGGTCAATTAAAATGAAATGAATGTATGAAACAAGAAGCTCCTTTTTACGTTTCATTTCTACATCTGCAAATAATTTCAATGATTCATTATGGCATAGAAAAAATAATGTGTCATCTAAACGTCTCTTGAATTTCTATGGTTTCTTGCACATGACAGCCAATGATTCACTACCCAAAACATTTGTGGTGAGCACAAATCTTGTTTATTATTAAACAAATGAACCTGTATCAGATGTAATCTGGGTCATATTTTGTGTTATCATAATTTTATCAGAGTTTTTTTTTTTTTTTTTTTGATGAGTGCAAATCACGGCCTGTTCATGTTGACCTCCGAGAACTTGTCCGTTTTGGGCACACATCCTTTCACTTCAGAGTTACAATAGTATGGCTTTCCCTGCTTCTTCCACAGTGACCCTATCAGAACCAACACTTGCGAAGAGATTTGTTTTTTTAGCCGTTGCACAGTCAGCTTGGGGATATCTTTCATGCTCTGCTTCTGTTGAATATTTTGAAGCATTTTCTATGTGATTCATATACTCGTAGTGTTAAAGATGGATAGTTTGCATACTCATATATTTTGTCTGGAAGTAGTACGCTTCACTCTCAGTGACCTATTTTCCCTGTTTGGGAATGTCATATAGAGTTTGTCATTTCGTTTTAGGTTGAGCACTCGATTTGGTTATGATGGCACTGCCTAATGGCTGAATTTGCAAGAGCTTTGCCGTGCAGATCTTATGTAAAAAATGTACAAATCAAAACTAAATGTTAATTACATAACATAGGCACTTCTTCAGAGCCCAGGCGACTGACCAAAATAAGAGGGATATTTATATCTCTCTGCTTGACAGTTGCAAGCACAAGATGGCAAAAAAAGAAAGTAGATGGTTTAGTTTTGATGATTTATGAAACCAGCAGAAAGCTTGATCTTGTGGCCTGTATGTAAATATTTAGATGATATTTTATTATTTGGCTGAAATAATAGGACAGAGATATAAATTGTATAATCTTCTTTTTACTTGTAAAATAGTAGCTGAGAGCAATGAAAAAAAAAATTATATTTGCCATTTTGGTAAAAAAATATATTATTTTTTATATATATATAAAATGTATTTTTAGATTAAGGGGTCTCATTTAAAATGTTTCTTTTTATATATTTTTAATTTTAATAATAACCGTTCAGGCAGATCTGTCTATGTGGTCCATGGCCAAAGTAGAAAACAAATAGGTTGTAAGCCTGGCATTCATGGGTCTTTTTAGCTCTATTTGTTATCCGATTTATTACATAAATCTGTGCCCCAAATTCCACGCTTTTAGTCTTTTGCAATATTTCAAAATTGACAACACATTGAGGGCTTTATATGTGCACACATTACTAATTTGCCAACTTCAATTAATACGTCTTTTTTGTGTGTTCAATGTGAAGTTGAACATATGAGGCACATTGTGGACTCAGCCCTCTGGTATGAAGATTAGGCTCATGTAGTTCTCTCTCTGTGTGTCTGATTAGTAGAGCATGAAATTGGCAAAGTAGGTGAATGTGGTAGAGTGAGATGACTGGGGTGAACAGATCTGAAACTAGTGTGCAAGGGAAAAAAAACATGTGTGACAGTTGTAACATCCTAGAGATGTACACATTGCATCTGCGTTTTATGCTCGCTCCTAATAGATATTTCTGAATAAACCTTTTCTCTGAAATGGTTCATCCATAAAGAAACATTTACGGCATTTTATATATTTTTTCCAAAAAGGATGTGAGATAGAATGTCTGAGCAGCTCTATTCCATATATTGGCTAAAAAAAGCCCAAGGCCATGACTGAATAAAAGCTTTAGTAGTGTCTATTAATGATACTAGTTTAACACCTTTGTGGTGCGTTACAGTTATTTTGAACTCCTCCAAATCCGTCACATGGCTTTAGAGCCATAGACCACTTTTGCATCCTTCTGTTTTTGTTGTATGGAATAGAGCTGCAGAGATATACTAAAATATCCATTTGTGTTTCACGCAAAGAAAGGTATTTTGAGGGACCTGAGGAAAAGCAAGTCTTCATTTTTGGATGAACTAGTCTCTTCTCTTACATTTTACTGAACAGAAGTCTAAATTCCCCTGAGGTATCTCTCTCTTCAGTCTGCCTTTCATCATTAATTATAGAGTAGCGCAAGCATGGTTTTTCCCACATGTTCTCACACGACTCAAATGATAATGTTTAGAGAAAAGAGTGTGGCTGTGTTAATGACGACCTGGCCAGTGCTGACTCATCTTGTAACGGTTGAGTTCAGTGTGAGCAGATCTGTAGGCTTTTTACCATTTGTCCAAATGCTATAACGGCGGGTAATACTTTATTTTAAAGTGTCCTTGTTTAACGTTAAATGTACTTACTATTATAATAACAAGAAATGCAGAATTACATGCAGTAACCTTAACTCAAGTACATCTAGTTAACAAATTTTCAGTACTTTAAATATATATTTTCCCTGTAACTAGGATGAGTAACTTAGCGACTCTAGCATGAACTAAACGCATTGTAATTACACCTTCTGGTTGCTAGTAAAGCTGGAATGTAGTGTAGTGTCATGGGTAAAGTATAGAGTATAAAGAGTAGAGTATAAAGTATTTTGCTTCGCTAGTTCTCAATACAATTGCTGTTGTTTATTGGCTAGGCAAGTAAACAAATTACTTAAAATAATTAAAGACTGACAAATTAACTTTCAACAGCTCTGCTGTTCTCATCTGAAGAATTTCAAAAATTCACACAAAGTAGCTGAGGTCCCGTAAATTATGTCAGCGTTGATATTTCATTTAGTCAGCGAGTTAAATTTTGTTTCTTCTTGGCCAAACCTCTGCTAGTGTAACCGAGTGTCTTGGCTGTGGTGGAGATGAGTGTTTGATTGGTGCATGTGTGTTTGTTTACAGGCTCTGGCAGACTCTGTGAGCAGCCATAAACGTGCAGCCGCAGATGGGGAAAGTCGAGAAGAGAGGCTCCTGCAGGAGTCGGCCACTAAAGAGGCCGCCATGGAGATTCGCATGGACGAGCTGCAGGCGGAGCTTAAACAGGCCCGAGTCATGCTGGCCAACACCTCGGCTGAAAATGAGAGACTGGCCGGCCTCTCCAACCAGCTGAAGAAGGTACATACACCACCATCAATCAGAAAGCCAGTGTTTACATGAAACCGAAAGACCAATGAGCCCCTTACTGCCTTTGTTATAAGAGCTGTACAATCAAAAAAAAATTCTTAAAGAAGAAATATTAATGTGTGACAGATTTCTGAAAGTTCTGAGCTGAAATAACATGCACTCTTCTCGCTCGCTTGCCGATCAAAGTAAAAGTGGAAATAAGACACCTTGTTTTCATGAGATCTGATCATGTGACAAAACCGGGTTGAGTTTCAATGTCAGCCTGAAGGGGAGAGAGGCCATTGTGAAATACCTATTGAACTATTGTACTGGACAAAATAAATAACTTCTTCTTTTAAAGGAAAGTTCTTGAATAATAAAATCTTCTCTGCACTCCAATAAGAGCTGATTCCTATTCTAAATCGGTTTGCAGTCTCTGCTGATTTATAGTGCATGTGTCATAATGTGTTGTGTCAGGTTTGATGTCAGTGGCTGCTTTCATTCAGTTTAATTGTATACGAAAATGCACACGGGACTGCTAAAATTCACCTTTTGTATTTCGAAGTAATGTCTGAAATGAGATGTAAAATGTAAATCATGACAGTAATTAATTTAGTGTGAACTTTCTTTTGAAAATGTATTAAATGGAACAAAGAGACTATAAACGCTTAACCTGATGCGTTTTGTAAAGCTTCCACCATGTATTTGTAATTGTGCAGATCTAATGATCTCTTTATTACTCCGACTACTCCTGCTGACTCTAGGAGTGTGAGTGCTTGGATATGGAGAAGACCCGAATGAGAGATGAGATGAAGGAGTACAAAACACGAGAGGCACAGCAACTTCTGGATAACAGTGAGCTGGAGGAGGAGAACATCTCCCTTCAGAAACAAGTCTCAGTGCTCAAGGAGAACCAGGTGTGTGACAATGAACATATCGTATTTAAAAATAGTTTGTGGTGAAGTTTTCTGGATGTATTGAATATTCAACTTTGTCCATAAATATGTCATAGTTGGCATCTGATGCAATTCAGTATGTAACATTAAGCACTTTCTTTAAGTGTTTGCTGGACTTAAGTCTTTGCTTGGGGAGTGTGCTTTGCTAGAGATGTCTTGTGACTTTAAATTGTGTTTTTTGCAGCTGCTGTCACAGCAGTACAAACACTTCTGTTGTAGTGCTTCAGTCTCAGCTGAATTTTAACAAAGCCTTCCTTCTGAGGCACTGCACACGAGAAAGGTTTTATTCACATCCCGCATGAATATTCACAGACACCCAGAGGCTGGAACGCCTTCCCTGTTGGACTAAGAACCGGTTTGCTTAGGGTGAATTCAGGCTATAAATATAGAAATGAGATAAGCTGAAATGTCCTCAAGACTTGACCATTATTGTAGATGAACTCACAAATGTGTATCTTGATGTCACAAGAATTTAAGAAGTTGTGAGTTAATTCCACCATTTTCGATCATGTGCAAAGTATTTGGTATTGACAGGGCAGCGTGACACAGGGTAAATGCTAACAGTTTAACCTGTTGAAGTAATAGTTCACTCAAAAATGACAATTAGCTGAAGTTTTAATCACCCTCATGCTGCCCAAAATGTGTTTATGGATGTTTCTTCATTGGAACAGATTTGTACAAATTTAGCATTACTTCACTTCTCACCAGTGGATCTTGAAGTGCCTTCAGATTGAGAGTCCTAAAAGAACAATAATCTACAGATCTCCAAAGAAGAAACAAGCTCACCAGGATCTTAGATGATATAAATGCGTGTCTCATTCCCTGGGTGAATTCAGAGAGTGGTGTAATAGTCCAGGAAAGGCTGTGATGTCGTGAACTAGATACAGATCTGGCTTTGTTTACTGTAATTTGTCATCTGTGTTTATAGAAATAGGATCTAATCATCAGTCTATTTTATTGTTTTTGTTTATATATGACTGTGATCATTAGTTATGTGATGCCAGATCAGTAAAGGCAGCCTAATCCAGCCTAACAAGTTAGTATTGGGCAGGTAGGTTTTGGGGGAAGGGAGCTTTATAGGATGTAGATAAGTGGAAATTTGCAGTAAATGACTGACTTAAAACTGCACGACTTCAAGCTAAAAATAGAAGTTAATTTTAAATGTTAAATATGAAAACCATTTTTTTTATGTTTGAACCAATTAAAGGTTTTTGAACAAGTAGTATAAATGTGATTTACTACTATTAAATTTAGACTATCATATTCTAAATGTTTACATTTGTGTCCTCAGGTGGAGTTTGAGTCAGTGAAGTTGGAGTTGACCCATAAAGATGAGGAACTGGAGGTCATGAGGGCGCAGTTAGAAGAGGCTGGGCGTTTGAGAGAGATTGCAGAGCGTCAGCTGGACGAGGCACTCGAGGCCCTGAAAGAGGAGAGAGAGCAGAAGAACAGCCTAAGAAGAGAACTCACCGCCTTTACCCTCAACCCCTTTGAATCTATTGGCCACATAGAGCTACAGCTGGATGACAGCCGGGATGGAGAGAAGGACAAGGACAGAGGGGATGAGGAGGAGGAGGAGGAGATGGACAGTGGGTATAATAACTCCAAAGGGATGGAGAGAAACAGGTGCTCCACACCCAGAAACAGCGACGTGTTCCTCAGACCTCAGGCGCCTGGGCTGGTGTCTGATCTTCTGAGTGAGCTGCACCTGTCAGACAGCCAGAAACTCAAGCAGCAGCTGCTGCAGGTGACGAAACCTCTTCACCTCCTACACATTCCTCGCTTACTTCACGAGCTGTTTCATTTTCACATAACTAGTTACCGGACACTTTCTGAGAATTATTTGTTATTTATTTGTTTTTTTTCTTGACCTTGTTTTGCATACACTGACATACAAATTTAAGTTTGCAAATTGGGTATCTATCTATCTAATCAAACATTTTTACATCAGCTTGACACTGCTTTCATTATGCTTGAGAAGGTTTATAAAACAAGGGAGCAATTCAGGTTCATATTGGCTGATGCCAATCTTTTCGGATCTAATCTCAGACCAAAGATTGAAAGATTCAAACCCTGTGCTGTAAATTCCTGTAAAATGGTCCTGTGGGGTTTCTCATTTTTAAGTCCGTAGTTTCATGCATGAAACCATCATATGACAGATGAATACTATTTCCTGCTTCATATCACTTCCTGCTTAGATGTTTCTTAGTAATTGATTTGATGGTCCAGTACAAATATCTTTTTTTTTTTTTTTTTTTTTTTTTTACTTTTCCTCCTAATTTCATAAATTGTGAATTAAATTTCAAGTATATTAATTAGCATGAATCATTGTAAAGTGGTACTTGCCTATTAGACTCTGAGACTCTAGTGTTGCTGTCTGTCTAAAATGTTTAAATTGAAATAGTTGGAATAAATCTTTTTACTTTATAGTTTTTTATTGAGAACCCGTATGTTTTGTGTACCCATGTCCAGGTGGAGAGAGAGAAAGCCACACTGAGCAGCACTGTGCATGATCTCCAGCAGCAGTTATCCCAGTCTAAAGATGCTCTCGGTGAGCAACAGGTGAAGATGGAACAGCTGACCCAACGTTTGGAGACCCTTCAGAGTACTGCTTTGAAAAGCCCGTCTCCCAGGTCTCTTCAGAACCAGGAAACCGAAAATGGCATTAGCTACTACGAAGTGGATGCAAAAAGCACAGAGGTACTAGAGTGCCGCATGCAAGTGGCGAATGAGGAGCTTGTGCGTCTGCATGCGGATCTGAAAGAGGCTGGCGAACGCTCCAAAGCCCTGGAGGAGCGCTACAAGCAGGAGAAAGAGCGCTGGAGGGGCGAGGCACAGGAACTCGCTGATAAAATACGTCAGTGTATCACTGCTAGCCGACAGGATCAGGAGCGAGTTGGACAGTTAGAACGGGAAATTGGCGCCACTCGACAGGTCGCCACTGACTCTGAAGACCACCTCAGTGCTGCGCAGGAGGAGCTTCTGGCCTTCTCTGAGGAGCTGGCCAACCTTTACCATCATGTGTGTGTTTGTAACAACCTCACGCCCAGTCGTGTTACCCTGGATTACTATCGTGAAGGAGCACAAGCGGGGAGACCACACAACCATTCACAGCCCCACCACTATCGCGGATCCCTCCGCAGACACAGGCGGTCGGGTGAAGTGTTGGACCTGGGCAGCGGAGGAAGCGGTGACGTGTCTTCTAGCTGCGGAAGTTGTCCAGGGTCTCCCACACTAGACTTCAGGGACCCAACCAATG
This sequence comes from Puntigrus tetrazona, assembly GCF_018831695.1. Taxonomy (NCBI): domain Eukaryota; kingdom Metazoa; phylum Chordata; class Actinopteri; order Cypriniformes; family Cyprinidae; genus Puntigrus; species Puntigrus tetrazona. Next base: position 19,440,506 of record NC_056706.1, on the reverse strand, counting down.
TGCGCAATCTGGTAGCTGTCATACGATGCCAGATTAAACATTTACAGGTATGTCTTTTTTCATTTTTCCATTTCACTTCAATCGTGACAGCTTTACATTTTTCTTTATTTTTTTTTTCACAAAATTATTATTATTATTATTATTATTATTATTATTTTAAGACCCTTAGAAATACTTTTTTATCATTTTGTTTTTCTCATTAATTCTATATTTTATTTTAATGGTTTCATCAAAAAAAAGTTGTGTATTTACATTTTTTCTGATATAGACTAATATTCCTTAAAATAACGCTTTAATGGTCATTATTGTACTATTATAATGTTAAGCTAAGCAATATGTTTGTCACAGTTTCTTCAAGTTAAACCAAACTATTTTTGATGGATTGTTTTGAAGACCTTTAAGTTTCTTTGCTTCTATGATGTGATGATAGATTTACTTAGCTTCAGAAATTAATTTCATTCAGTAAAACAGAACATGCAGGATTTAAATATCACAGTATTTTACAGCTTAATAGTCACAGACACTAGTCCATATCACATTTTGATGAAGGTGTACTGACCTACTTTTCATTAATTGTCCAAATTCTGTAACATTCAACATTATACAGTAAATTCCATTTTAATGTCTGGATTCAGCGATTCCATCTACTTTCTTTGTAATGGGGAAGGGCTCTGTAGATAAAATTGAAAGGTAATATGAGGAAGTGTACAGAAAACAGTGTTATATTGTGTATATAAATGTATCCTAAAATGCTCTCTGAATAAAGTTATGATTCATCATTGGAACGTTTCATTTAAGCCTTTAAGCAGCTTTTTTGGAGAGGTAAAGCATGAAATGTGAACTGATTAGACCAGGCTGCCTTAGGATGCCTGTCTGAATCTGTTCTAACAACAACATTCAGATTATAGCTGCGCTTTGCTTTGTCAACTTAAAACAAAAAAAATGTTGAAATCATGGCAAGATTAGTGTGTAAATCTAAGGTTTTCTTTTTATGACATAATTTCCTGTTTTCATACATTGGTCATGCACGTTGTCTAGTTCTTTAGTCACCATGTGCTATACAAGTACATTTTTACTTCTTTTTGAAACTTTTCTAGGTGGCGGTGGACCTGTGCAGACAGCGTAACCTGTTGACCTCTCCAATAGCTGGAGGGAGCGCTGAATCAGACCGTGACACAGAGGCACTGATTGAGGAGGTGTTAAAACTGAAGTCCCTCCTGAGCACCAAGAGAGAGCAGATAGCCACGCTCAGGACTGTCCTAAAGGCCAACAAACAGGTTAAGATGTTAATATTTAGTGCCAAAAAATGTGGTGGTCTGGAAATTCTTGGTGAGCTCAAACATAACATAATCCTTCATACAAACACAAATCATTCCAACATTTATAAAGAAATACAGATGCATGAATACCAGAGGAGTTTAAAAAATGGAACATCCTACAATAGTTAGTGTTAAAAAAGCATGCAGACTTGCTTTTAATTGCTTTAAGTCAGCAGCCTGAGGGTAAAGGAATAAAAAATTGTGTGGCCAGATGTGTGGGATCTCTTAAGAATGTGACACATTAAATGCATACTAAACAATAGATGTAGCCTACTTAAAATGTTGAGATTTCAGCCCGGCTTTATTTCTTAAGTGACCAACATTTTTGTTTAATCAAGAAGTAATTATTAATAACCATTGCTGATATTCTTGAAATGACCAAATACGGGTTGACTATGCCAGTATACCCATTTATCCCTTTTTTTCGGTGAATTGTTTGGATAGTTGTGTGCAATGTACTGTATTTTACAGTGTGCAGTTTAAAGAATGTTCCTAACTCTAGAGCACATGGTTTCCTTTGATCTTAATCTGATATTATGACTGCTTTACTATTTTATTTATTTATTTATTTTCCCTCAGACGGCTGAGTTGGCTTTAACCAACCTGAAGACAAAGTACGAGACTGAGAAGAGTATGGTGACAGAGACCATGATGAAGCTAAGAAATGAACTGAAGGCCCTGAAGGAGGACGCAGCCACCTTCTCCTCCCTTCGCGTCATGTTCGCTAGCAGGTATGATGGGATTACACGTGTGTACATGTGTGCTCGTGGGCCACGGGGAGTTTCTCAGGTCATTGTTCGTACAGCACAGAACTCATTTCCAGTGAGTGACGTTTGGGGTTTGAAGGTTAAACTAGTTGTTTGTAAACTGGTTTGATTTATGGACAGAGTGCAAATAAGTTCATGGGAGATGTTGACTCTGCCAGTTCTCGCTTTCCCTTGTCAATTGAGGAACAACCAATTTTAGTTATAATTTTTGCCGATGGGTCATTTTGGGCTATCTGATGAATACGTAAATCACCAGCTCACATTTAAGGATTTATAGAGACTTTTAAGTCGTAGTACAGTGTTCAGTGGCGAAAGAGATACAGGCAGTGTTTGTTTACATTTGTAGAAAGACATATGAGAGGAGTTTGGATTGAGAGGCACGGAGATTAGACTGTCATGACCCTGTTTTAAGAGCAAGCTAATAAGATTATAATCTCAAGGCCCGGTCTCTCACGAGCTCCTCTCACATGCTGATTAACGTGCATGCTCTCTGATCCCCGGTGCAGACGAGAGCAGCTCACTCAAAGCTCAAGCCATAGATCAAGTGTCAAGGGAACAGAGAGCAGTGGAGGCAAGGATAATGTTTTCAGTGAAGCAACTGTAAAAGGAAAATTCTAGACCTCTGGAAAAGGAGTTATAGACATTTTAAAAATAAACAAATAGGCAGAATATTGTAAAATGCTATTACAATGTAATATAAGTGTTTTATTATATGTTAAAATATAATTTATTCCTGTTATCAAAGCTGGATTTTCAGCTTCAATACTCTTAGATGTCACATGATCCTTCAGAAATCTTTAATATGCTGATTTGCCGCAGTGTTTTTACTCAGTTTGCTTAAACATTTGGAAATGAAGCATTTTATCTCTGGAACATCAAAGTGTGTGTGTGTGTGTGTGTGGCTCTCACAAGGACAACAAAGACTATTCTACACATTCTTGCATCAGTTTCTAATAAAAACTAATGTGTTTTTTAAGGGATGCTTATGCAAAAAGTAATCCCTTTTATTCCTCCGTTATTTCATTTTATATGTATCTCCATTCCTGTTTCCTGTATCCTTATCGTTTTTACAGATGTGACCAGTACGTAACTCAGTTAGATGAGATGCAGAGACAGCTCGCCGCCGCCGAGGATGAGAAAAAGACGCTCAACTCTCTCCTCCGCATGGCTATTCAGCAGAAGTTGGCATTGACCCAGCGGCTGGAGGACCTGGAGGTCCCTCTGTCCCCTCTCAGTAACGGCGGCAGCCCGCGCCACTCCCGGACCAAACATCTTTCCAAATCAGGCCGAGCGCCGCGGAGCCCCATAAGAAGCAGTCCGCGCTCCAGTCCGGTGCTAGTTCCTGCCGGACCGCAGAACATGAGCAGCCACATGAGGGCGCTCTCTCGCAGCCTTCACTGCAGCCCCGTAAGAGCGCCCTCCTCTTCTTCCTCATGCTCGTCTTTTTCTGCCTCAAACGAACCCGCGTCCTCAGCGTCCACGCAGAGTCTAGCATCTGTAGGGCTTGTGCGCGACACTACTTTCGTCCGTAGTTACGGGTCAGGTTCGTCTCGCTCGTTAGATGACTCTACTGGAGGGTTGGGGCCGTTTGCTATCCAATCACGGCAGCCCAAAGTTACCGAAGCACAGGGAAATAGCCTGAAAGTGTCAGCGCCGTTGCGCAGTAACACGTTTATTAAAACGCGCCGCGCATCCGCACCTGTCAGCAAAGGCGGTTCACGTTCAGTGGAAGCCCTTGATACTCAGTTAGGTAGAACTGATGAATCAGAGAAAAGGCGTAGAGTTACAGTGCAGGAGAATGATTTAAAACCATCCAAAAAGTCTAACGCAGAACGCCTGTTTCTCAAAAAGCAGTCTAATATCTCTAAATCGCGATCGGATGAGGGAAGTTCTTTTAGTCGTTTTGCGTCTTCAAATGCAGCGACACAATCTAAATATTTACCTCGGGCAACGCCGAGCGTAGCGTCTTCTGGTGATCAGGCCACTCCACACAGTGCATCGGATAAACACCAGAAATCATCCTGTAGGACAAAAGCATCTTCTAGGTTAGCGAGCCATTCAAACTCGTGTCATGATTTTGAGGAAATGGCCTCTAAGCCTAGTCGTGACATTAAGGGGAAACAAGATCAACTCAGAAAACAGCAAAGGAGTGTTGATGCGGCAAAAAGGTCAACACACACTCACACACGCCAGACGAAGTTCAGAGCCACGTAACTGCTCAGTGGTTTACCATCACATAAGCAACACAGTTTTACAACAAATCGATTAAAAACATAGGGAGGTTCAGAATGAGATGTTTCTGCTTTCTTTCATCTGATTTCATTAAAGTACTCATTAACATTAACATAACTTTTTTTTTTTTTTTTTTTCTCAGCAAATTACATTTATTTGTTTAAAAAAAAGAATGAAATCAGTAATAGAAATATTGTAAAATATTTAAGATTTTTTTTTTTTTTTTACATTTTTCTTTTTTAATGTTAAAATGTCATTTCTTAGACAGAGCTGAAATTTCAGCATTTTTTCAGTGTCACATGATCCTGAATTAATTTTAAAAAACCTGTTTCTGTTGATTTGATTATTTAAAAAATTGGATATCATAATTATTGTTAATAATTAATGTTTCTCACTATGTCTTTGCAGAGGTTATTTTAATTTATGACTTATTAATGGTGAATAGCGAACCAAAAATTTTGTCTAAATAGATGATAAATGAAATATTCAAAATCTGTCATTTGAAATACTTCAAGTGAATTTAAGCACCACTGCATTAGGATGTGAAGTTGGAAAATTTGTATTTGGTAAATTTACAGGGTTATTAAATTCCTAGTGTTTTTAAAGATTTAATTGAGCATTAGATGACAGCCGAGGTTAAATTCTGGAAATAATCCCAATTAAATATGCAATATCAACCAATATTGATCAATTTTTTAAAATCGCACAGTACTAATACATTATGCAAAAAATAAATACATTTTAAAAAAATGTAGATACGTGCTGATAGAAATTGCAATATCAATCTTTTTGTAATTATGTCTGAGGACATTCTTTTAAACTTTATACTTCTTCAGTGTAAATCAGTGTTTTGTCATTGTTTCTTCTCTTATTCTCTCTCGTCTCTAATATCAGCTCAGCATTTGCCATTTGTTTGAGTGAACACTTTTGACTGACTGTGTCTCACTGTGTCTTTGCAGAGATGAAATCCTCCCTGTGTCTCCCTCAGTACACACGGACCATGTTCATGCCCAGTTCATGAACACCCTTACCCTGCAGATCTGTCCCAGCATCCTCTCTTCACCCCATTGGATCTCTGGTCATGTCTCTCGTGCCTCTCCTTCCACCCCGTCTCTCGCCTGTTTGTCTTCCGTTTGTCTGGATCAAGTCGTTCAGCTTCAAGATACTGAAAGCTGAACGCAGTCATTTCATGCCATCGGATTTTTCCTTATTCATGAACACATGTACCGAACCAAAAATACTTGGGAGATCAGTATTGTTTCATCTGACTGCCCGTGACTGACCTTTTCTTTTTCAAGCCATAGATAAGCACACCTTCTTTTGGTTTTAGCATTAAAAACTGAATTTTTAACCATCATGGAGGACATTCCTCTGGTATAACTGACTAGTTGTGCAGTTCTACTATTGGTTAATGACGTATACCTTGCCTTGGCCTTTAAAGACCGCTACAGTGAAGTAAAAAACACAAACGCAACCAGTGAAGAGAACAATCAACTATGCACAGGTTACAGAAATTTGCTGCTAATTAGCTCATGCAAAAAAAAATTACATTAAAGAATCTCTCAATTACCAAACTGCCAGTTTAATCTGCCTACAAGAGTTAACCAACAGCACTGTTAGACAAATGCAATTTATTTTTAAATAGGACAGTGGTAAACATGTAATGGTTGTGTTCATGTCAAAGGGAACACGCTGACTGGGGACAACTGTAATGGGATTTAAAATAGTGCCTTAATACTGTTTTGAGTGAAGATTTGTAGATAATTGGTTTAATATTTTGTTTATTGATGGTAAGGGTTTAGGTTGTTTTAAGACTAATTATGACATTTTATTTGTGCACGTATGTACAGATAATGTGACATTCCCTGCAATAGGCTTGTTTTGTTAAAAAAAGAAAAGAAAAAGGTTTCGCTGTTCTTGTCAGAACCGTGTGTGTGTGTTTGTAAGATGTTGTGTCGACCTGCCCGTCAACACTTTCGTCTCAGTCTTTCATTATTATTTCCAAACTGAAAAAAGCTTCCTGTTGTATTTTTATTCTTTTTTTTTTTAACCCGCTTTTCTTTTATATTCTATTGCTCAGCCCCACAGAATGGTGATTTCCATGCAATACCAGATCTTGTTTGTGAATATGTAGTGAAATAATAAAGATTTCGATGTTCAGTGTCGACAACCAGTTATTTTTGCTTTTTTATTTGAATTATTGTATTAAAAATAGTTTATCCCTTTTCTACGGTTGTCTGCTACCCATATGATATGTCCGTGTTTAAATCTAATGACTTCTATTATGTTTAAATCTATTATGACTAAATGTAGTATATCATTTACGTTAGTTTTTATAAAGGCTTTGAATTATTAGATGATTAAACGCCTTCAACTACACGTTGAGAGCTGCTGTGACTTAGTTTTGATATATTGGTTAATAACCGGTCGCCCTGTTTGATTTCAGAGCTTTCCATTCATCACACATCAAGTGCTCCACTTTCCCGAGAGCTCTCAGAGTCATATTTCAGGTCTGAGGGTTTTGTGCCCTCTAGTTTGACATTTGCCCATCTTTAGTCAAAGGGGTCAATTTTGTCATTACATCCTGAAGTAAAAAGATCCCTGAGCTCAGGATGGCTCTCTCGTTACACCTCTGACAAAGAGCCAGCGCTTCTCTGTGTTCTCCCTCAGCGCAAACGGCTCTGAATAAATGTGTCAGAGTACATGAAAAGATACACACAAAAAAATATTAGTAGTGCTTCAGTACACCGCAATGCGAAAAGCTCCATTTGCAGCCCTGACAGTTTCATTTTAATAAGCGAAAAAAGGTTTTGGCTGGTCACGTGATCTCCATGAGGCGTTCAAAATAAAACAGCTTTACTAAGGCTACTGGTATAACCCATAGCCCTCATCTCGTGCATGCACGCGACCTAAACGCTTTCCTTTTCGAAACAGCCCACCAAGTCACGTTATCTACGCGTAACATATTACAGCAAGGACGCGCGCGCCTCTCTCGCGCACCGGGCCGCGCAGCGCGAGTTATTTGTATTCGTCGTTCACTCACTGCCCCCTAGCGGCGTCCCGGGCGACGGACACACAGAGGCGAAGCGGCGCCTTTCTCAGGTGTCTCGCGTGTTGTTGTGTGGTAAATAGATAGCTCGTACTCACTGCTGCTCAGATGGGAGCTCGCTCGCGGAGCGGTGACGCACTTTCGGTGAGTCCAGAACTACGCTTTCGGTGTTTTTAGCAGCCTTCAGCTTGTCCGGTACATTGCATTGAAGCCAGTGTTCGTTTCAGCATAGAAGTGATAACGTCCTTACACCTGCATGATGAGGTTCACGGCATGCCTAGACTGGAATCAGTATGAGTGAATTATTCATTGCGTTTTGGAGCGTTTAATTACGTTCTAACGCCTTTCTGTGAGTCAAAACTCTACTTATGATTCTTAAATACAATACTGGTGTGTCCATTCCTGTATGCAGATGGTTGTAGCATGTATAAATGTATTTGTAGTTAAAATGTGTAATGCATCTTTTTATCCCACTTGCGTGAACATTTAATGCATGCATTTATCAGCCATTTGGAAATCTGTTCTGATTTTGCTGGAAATGACAGATAAATCATTGGAGCGTCCTGGCATTTGACCAGCTGATGAATTATAGATGCCCACTTAGGTGAAACCCAATCTCTCCCCTCTTGTTACTCTCTTTGCTCTCATTGACGACCCCGATGCACAGTTTCCCAGCATGCAGCAGGAGCTTTGGCTGAGGGCTCTTCTCGATACCTGCGTGTGCAATGAGATCGGCCGCTGCACAAACACTCCCGATTAGACCGTCCGAACAAGAGCTCAAAAATGCCTTATCCAACAGCGTCGCAGGACACAACCACGTCTCCGGCTCCGGCAGACCAGCCGCGGCGCAGTCCAGAACAAAGGCGTCCACGGACGCACTTAATTGTAGTTCTTTGCATCATCATGGCAATACTCGAGGTGCGTTGTCCCGGTGTTTTTCACAGACAGTGATATTGAACGTGTGTCTTGCGGAATCTTGCAGAAATAACTTTTGTGTGTAAGAAAATGCAGATACATGCGATACTGCCGAGGGCCCCTGGAACCTGAACAACCCGGTGAAAGCCTCAAGGAGCCATCAGGAGCTTCACAAAGAGCTGTTACTGGCCCACAAAAAGTAAGATCATACAGCGATCCAAATCAGAGGCTGTCGTGGAGACTAATAAATCGCTGAGCTTTTTTAAGTGGGCTGTTGAAATATTGATGGCGCCTCGTTCTCTCTGCCTCTGGTCTTTTGTGTCAGGCAGTCATGTGTGCAATCGTACACCCTCAGGTATTATCAGCAGCCTGTGCTCAGGACACACTCTGAGATGCTGAAAAACAATAGTTCAGTCAGTTTGCCTGGTACTGCAGAGAGTCTTCATAATGACTATCAAATCTTATGATACTTGTGAAGCCCCTCGGTCACCTGGTGCTGAGTTAAGACAGATAAGGAGGACGTTTTTTCGTATTAACCTTTTACGTTAATATTAGATTGAAAGAAAAAGTGTATTTAATGCTTTTGTGGGCAAAGACGGCGTTTCTTAGGGGAATGCAAAAGCAGCGAAATATGAAAATATGTATCATTTGTTCCCTCACAAAACTTTGTGTCGCCCGGATAAACTTTATGTTCTCTCACAAAACTTTAGCATTCTGTTACAGTCTTTCGGTTTACGCACTGTCTCCACGTTCATAAGCATTTTGATGCAGAAATGTAGTTTTCCATGGTCCTTTGCAGAGTTTTGCATTTCCCTAATTTTTTAGTTCCCTTTCAGACATTTTGTGATGGAAATAATACCATATGATACTGTATGTGAACTTCTTTTTTCCATTCTAAAGTACATTAAAAATGGTCCTGGCCACTCCAAGCTTTTCAGTGTGGGTAAGTTTGTTGTCAACAGAAGACGTGAAATAAATTGTGCATGTATCTGTAATAAAGTGTAATAACTTACTCGGTAAATAAAGGCCTCCTATATAAGCAACTTCAGAGGAGACTTTTTTTTCCTCCCCTGAAATAAGCAAAGCAAGAGGTTTTCATTGGTGCACGGGCGACACATATGTCCTACATCACCTGCCTGGACTGGTTCTGACCCCCCTGAGCCATGTGAGGGATGTTTTATTACGGATGCACGCACTTTATTTAACGTCTTCAGAGCTTACTCCCGTGGAAAGGCTTTTAGGGGTCTGGAATATTTTTTTATATAACTCTGATTGGTTTCATCTAAAAGAAGAAGGTCACATACACCTAGGATGTTTCAAGGGTGAATAAAACACAGGTTATGTTTTTTTTTTTTTTTTGAGGGGAAAACTAACCCTTTCAAGGATGTTGTTGATGTTAACTAAAACAAACTATTCATTAAAAACCGAAAATGAAAACGGAAATAAAAAGCTAATTCAATGCTATAATTCATAGTTTTCAGTCACGTGACCGGTTCGAAGACCTGGAGGGCAAAACATCCATAGAACTGCAGCAAAAGCCTGTCAGTTGTCCATCTGTTTCACAGACGCAAAAATTTAGATCATCTGTCAAAACAATAAAAGAAAGGTATGTGAACAAAATTTAAGTTTTGGCGATTTGCAATCCATATTAAGCCCCCGCGGCAATACTTCAATCATTAAACGGTGCGACAAAACATGGTAGAAGGGCCTTCATCTACTGAATACTAAGGGATTAAGGGATATTAAGATATCCAATTCAGTAATCTCTATTATTAAGCAGATGAGACAGGAATATGAAAACGATCCACTTAATGCTTCAGTGTTTTCCTTATAACTTTTTTTTATGGGAAACCATTTAACGTGAAACTTTGCTCATTGCACTTATATTCTCGCTTCATCTGTTTGCCTGTACAAAATGTGCACAGATCAATAAGGTGTTTACTGAATTTCATCTTTTAATATCTGCACTTTACTAAAAAGCTTCGTTTTGCCCGCCAGGGGGGCGGTCCTATGGGGGTGTGACGCCACGTGAAAACCATCAATGTATATCAAAAGCACTGGTAAAATGTTACTGTTATATGTTTTGTTTGCGCTTGGGCCCTTTGGGCGGGACAGAGGGCTGGTGGTGTGCTGCAAGCCGGAGCTTCAGATGGTTCTGGAGAAGAGGAAGAGAGAGCAGACCCAGAGAGAAGAGGGAGAGCAGAGCAGGAGTCCTCTGGAGCAGGTGCTGCTCGAACGCCAGCACAAACATCAGGAGATGATGGTCAGTGTGTCTGTGTGTGTCTCTGTGTCTCTGTGTGTTTCTGTGTGTGTGTCTGTGTCTATGTGTGTGTCTCTGTGTCTCTGTGTATGTGTGTGTCTGTGTCTCTGTGTATGTGTGTGTCTGTGTCTCTGTGTGTATGTGTGTCTCTGTGGATGTGTGTCTATGTGTGTTTTCTGTGTATGTGTGTGTGTCTATGTGTGTCTCTGTGTATGTGTGTGTCTCTGTGTGTCTATGTGTATCTCTGTGTGTCTCTGTGTCTATGTGTGTCTATGTGTATCTCTGTGTGTCTCTGTGTGTGTGTGTGTGTGTGTGTTCTGACTGGACCAGAAGGAGGCAACAATAATTGTGTAATATTTAGGATGTGTTTTTTTTTGCTCTTAATTCTTGACCATGTTACCTCTGGTTTCTATCATAGCTACTACTTTTAATGTCATTTTGTGTACCACGTTCACTATCAGTACCTGTAGTAAATGTTCCACCATATGTTGGTGGAATCTGGTTACATGGTCAGATTTAAGGTTAAGAATTGATCGTTTTATTAGCCTGAAGTGTTTTGTTCTCTGTGTCCTGTCTTCTCAGAAGGAGAAGGAGGAGGAGCAGAGGCAACATGAGGAGGTCCAGCTCTTGGAGTTCGTCAGAGTCAGACAGAACCTGAAGAAAGTCCACACAGCTCTACAGAAAAACCTTCACTCCTGAACCCCGCCTGCACCAGTCTGACGAAAGACAAGCTTTATTTGCAAATACACAGCGTTTCATTATATTACTTATTTTGTTATTGACCTTTTTCGCAACCTTTGACAGTTCACAAATTCAGTTTTCTGTAGCCTAAAAGTGACATAATGTTAAAAAACATGCCTACGGTAATCTTAAAATACCATTAGCTGTTATTATATTTTGTTATTTTGCTGTAGACCCCTAGCGCTCTAAGACTATACAATATCTGCTGAAATTGTTAGTGGTGCTGCCCAGCTTTATTGTAGAACCTGAAAGGTCATTAAATAATAAATAAAAACAGCACAATTCTGCCATGGCACTTGTTCAGCTAGTACATGGCTGTCCTATCCATGTTTTTGATTTAGCTATTATTAGTAGTTAATATTAACGAGGTGAAGAGCTAATGCGGTGAATTTTTGTAATAGATGTTAAAGTGTTTATAATGCCAGTGTTGTAAGTTTTCTCCTATTTTGAAAAGCCTATTGAGTTAAATAAACATGGATTTGATTGATAAAACCTTTTGCTTTATTTGTAATAAAGTGGATCCGTCGTGAAAAGACGCTCTGCTTGCGCAGTAACCGAACGGCAGCGACCGAAGCGAGTTGCGCAAGTTCAGCGCTGACATGAGGCCCCTGAACACGCCCCCGCCTGCTCTCCTGCGCTCTGATTGGACGAGCCGGCTAATGATCTCGGGAAAGCGGAATAATAGGGAGCAGCTGCCTGGCTGGATGTTGGTCATATGATGCGCGTTTTTTTCACCGTGTCTGCAGAAATCGAGGAAGAGTCGCTTTTATTTTCACTGTCACTAAAAAGGAAGGTGCTTTTATAAAAAGGCAAGCGTAGAAGAAGGCCTTTCTTCACCTGGGAAAAAAGGGTGAGTAAATCTCAAGTGTTTTGCAGGCAGGGAAACGCCGAGGGATGCAAGTTTTGACATGATTGTTGTTTTTCTTGTAAAGTTGCGTCGCTCAGTTGGCACGCGATATGTAGAGAGTTTTTACAGAAATGTGAGCTTTCGCAGCTTGAACAACCAGCTTTACAAATTAACTTCTTGTAGAGTCAGCGGCGTCGCCTTTGCATCCCAAAGCTCGTCGAAGCGGGTAATGTTAATGAAGCAGTAAGCAAACTCCTGTGTTTAATAAATGACCCGAACGGCTGGCAGTGCAACGGTCGCTTTAGTCTTTTAGTTTTCTTGGTGCCACAGCATTCGTAAATTAATCTTGCTTCACGTAGTCCACACAAACGCTTATTGAGGAGAATTTAACTTAAATCGAATTATTTTTTTGCATTGCTGAGTCATTGAATATGCTATACATTTTAGGTGTATGATACACAGCTCCGAGAACAGAAGATTTTTACAATTAGCATATGGTTTTTTTTTGTTTGTTTTTATAAACCTCAACTGCAATGCCCAAGTATTCAAGCTTTTATATCGTAGCATAAAACATCCATTATGACCCTAAACCGTCACGTGTGTTTTAAGGTACAATGACTGAAGCGTCGCTGGAGCGGTACCGAGAGAGAATCCGGACTGAACTGGACCGGGTCGTGGATTTCTGGCTGAAGTATTCCCATGACCGGGAGCACGGGTGACATGATTCACTATATAACACGTGTCTGTAGCTGCATTTCCTTTTTATATGCCTAATTCTTAAAATATCTAGATGCAAAAATATTTAAGCCTGATTTAACAAACATAAATGCAGCGGTGAAACTGCGCTCAACACTGAACCCTGAGGGACACCAGTCATTCAGACAGCATACATAAATATTCTGAAATGAGAGTGTCATATATACATACTTTGCTGAGGTATAAGTATTGAAGTTAATGTGAAATTGAACTGATTTAACAATGCCCTGTTGAATGTTTGTTTCATTTTGACTTTAGTGGGTTTTTTAACTGCCTTGGAAAAGATGGGAAGGTCTATGATGAGCTGAAGTATGTGTGGTTACAAGGGAGACAGGTTGTTATCACATTATTTCTAGTTATATATTAATCACAAGTTGTTGTCTTTTTATTACATTGTGCATTACATTAATTTGGCCATTTCAGTTTCTCAATAAAAGCCTTGTTAAATTGAGTGTCTGATGTCAGATATCTGCTAGGTCTGGATGTACAGCAGGTTGTATCGTACAACGGAAAGATTTCACAGACCTGAGATTCTTGAGGCTGCTAAATCAGGTTTGGGATTCGGTTTCTCAGTTGCTTTATTTTGAGTAATAATTGACTGCTGCAAATTCAGCTTTGCCATCACAGAAATAAATGATAGCTAAAAACCGAAAACTCATTTTAAATTATTTCACAATATTATTGTTTTTACTGCATTTCTAACCAAGTAAATGCAGCATTGTTGAGCAGAGCTACATTTATGTGTAGAAACTAAATTATAAAAACAGTAAGAGTTATATATATATATATATATATATATATATATATATATATATATATATATATATATATATAAGTAAAACTTATTTTAATTTAGTTCTGCCCTAAAAAAAAAAAGCTAATGCATGAAACACTGACATTCAGAAGTCGAAAATAATAGAATTTCCCCCAAAATGACCCTGTTCAGCAGTTAACATATACTTGCCTCTTGATTTTCAGGCGCAGCGTTTCTGCAGAAGTTCGCTCGAGTTCAGGCCTCCAGCGGGCCGGGGAAATGTGCCTTCTGCTTGACGAGAGATGGGCGAGCGGTGAAGGTTCAAAGGACGATATTCAGCGAGTGTTTCTATGTGATGGCCATGGATGAGCTGTCAAGGGTTACACAAGACAAAGAGATGCAGGTAAAGCTGCTAGCCACCATCTGAAACACTAAAACGGTTTAAATAATAACATAATGCACAAAAACTGAGCTTTCAGTGACTTACCATATGCAAGGTTGTTTTTACCTCTGATTTCAATATTAAAACCGCTTTATCTTTTATTTATTTATCTTTATTTAATATATCTCCTGGATGATCTCAGGTTTTGTCTGTGTTCTCCACAGGCAGATGCCGAGGGCATGATGGACCAGCTGATATTCTGGGTTCAGACCGATTCGTCAGATCTTGGTCGTCCTCAACTTCCTGGTGATCTGCCAGTCAACAGCATGGCAGTTCCCATGATGCTCCTGTGCCTCGTGGATCAGCTGACAGAGGGCAGAACCGATGTTGCAAAAAAATACAAAGACCTGAGCGGATGGTGTGTGGAACGGATATTGCAGCATATACAGGTGCCAATCTAAAAATGCTTTAAAATCTAAAATTCTGAGAGGAAGGATATACTGATATTAAAATAAATTTTCATCTCAGAGAGAGGGAAAAGCCATTTTGGAAAACGTCACATTGAATGGAAAGGAACTTCCTGGCTGTCAAGGGCGGTTGCAGAACCCTGGTAAAAGATCATTTTAAAATGTATCAGGATCTGTGACTGCTTGATTACAATATGAATGAAGCCTCCTCATTAATTGGTCTCTTAGCATCTTATGGAGTAAATCCAGCCTCGCCGTCACTTTCCACGTGAATTCAGCATCTTCTCTGTCTAGGTCACGCTCTGGAGGCTGGCTGGTTCCTGCTGCAGTACGCGCTGAAGGAAGGAGACGTGCAGCTGCAGAAGACAGCAGTGGATAAGTTCATGGAGATCCCCTTCCACACCGGATGGGACGAGCAGCATGGCGGCCTCTTCTACTTCCTGGATGCAGATGGTCATTGTCCGACTCAGGTCAGATTCGACTGAGGCGAGAGCAAGCCGACAGCTCAGTTTTTGGTGTGAATTCCACAGCGTAGGCACTTATCTGACCGCTGTTTTAGCATGTTCAGAGAAGAATCACTCTGACTGGCTGATCAGCTTTGTAGACCAGTGCATAAGAATTAATAACGAGGTCTTATTCTACACCATCAGCTTGTCCTAGCTTTCCAATATGTCAATAATTTCACAAGATGGCCATCTGGAATGATCATCAGTCACTGCTTGATTTTATGTATTCCTTTTTTCTTAAGACTACTGCCCCCTGCTGGTGTGGAGTAACTTCCTCTTAGACATGTTAAAATAGTTCACCCAAAAATGAGAATTGTCATTTACTCTCCCTCAAGTAGTTCCAAACCTTCATGAATTTCTTTGTTCGAACACAGTGGAAGGTATTTTGAAGAAAGCCACTACTGGCTTCCATAGTAGGAAAAAAATATTATGCAAGTTAATGGTGACTAAAAACAGACTGGTTACTAACTTCCTTTTTAAAGTATCTTCCTTTTGGGTTCAGCAGAACAAAGAAATTTATGCAGGTTTGGAATTACTTGAGGGAGAGTAAATGACAATTTTCGTTTTTGGGTGAACTATTCCTTTAAGTGGGAATTGACTTTATTTTTTTTTTTAATTTTTTTGTGGTTCAGCTCTTGCCCTTTTTGTGACACTTTTCAATGCATGTCTTCCAGTTAGAGTGGAATATGAAGTTGTGGTGGCCTCACTGTGAAGCTCTGATTGCTTACCTGATGGCCTACAGTCACAGCAGAAAGCCTGTGCTACTGGAGCGCTTCAAGCTGATCTATGACTACACCTTCACACACGTGAGAGATGTTTGAAACATTTCATTTGGGGTAAGGATCGTTTAGTAATCAAAGTCCATGATCTTTATTCTTCTCTCCAGTTTTCTGATGAAGAACACGGCGAGTGGTTTGGATATCTGAGTCGTCAGGGAGAGGTTGTGCTGGATTTCAAAGGAGGACCCTTCAAAGGTTTGTAGCTATGAAGAAAATACTTTCAACCAATGATTTGTGTCTGTTTCTCTCTCTGTGTCTCTGTCAGCAGCCTTCAGATCCAATTCTAAGCTACACTACCATTCAAAACATTAACAATATGAGAATATTTTAAATTTGATTCTTCACTGTGTGTCCTCCCAGGGTTCTTTCATGTTCCTCGCTGTCTCTACATGTGTGAGAAGCTTCTGGACGCTCTTCTTGAAAGGCAGAATTCTTGAACTGACCAGTTTGCAGAAAAATGCTATTGTAAAATTAATCGGTCTAATAAGGTCTTACAGTATGGGTTAAAATGATCAATTTAAGCCATTCACACATTTTAAATGAAAAAGGGACCAGTTTTAATTTTTTAGCCATGCTTAAATACTGTCTTTGCTAGTCCAATTTCTTTATATGAAAAGTTGATTCAGCTGTGAGTTTATAAACTCTGATCACTCTGCTCTTATGAGTGCCTTTTTTTTGCATATGCTGCAGTATAAAACATGCCAAATGTGCTGACTAAATGTTGATGTCTATTTAAAGTCACCTTTGTTCTGTCTTACCTTACTATGATTCTTTTGTAAATCTCATTATGACGGTTGTTAAAAGAGTTGTGCTTGACGCATACAGACGACCTTTGGAACTAAAAAAAAACACTACTTAAATCAGTTTGTCACGTCAGATAAGCTACACGTTTATAATAACTGGTTAAGTCATGAAACGGATTCCTAAAACAAGTCTAAACTTTTATTTTCTAACAAGAGTGAAAAGAAACAAAGGCAACATTGAAATGAAAATGTTTATACACAAACTCACGACAATGCGTGTCTGCAATAGCAATACCAATAATAATATAATAGAATTATTAGAATCCCAGCGACAAAATAAGATGGAGATAAAGGGAGTTAAAGTGAGACTTTGTACAGTTCTGTGGAGGGGAAGAGGGGTAGTGAGCAGGTAGCTTAAAAGAGACAACAAAATCACTGAAAGGAAATGACAATGAAGACAGCGAAACTCAGGAAGTGGAAAAGAGAGAAAAGACTATGCAGTAACCTATCTTAGGAAAGTAGCACCAGAACGTAAATGCCTTTGATTTTCCGTCACACTTTCAAAATATTATACTAGTTTATTCACAATGTCGAATCTCCCTGACAAAATGCGAGACTCGGTACAAAAAGAATACGAGTGTCATTGTATCAACGACGCCGGTCTCCTGCTGAACGCCCCTTCCTGCCCGTCCTCTGTGTGTGAATACCTGGACAAGTCCTATTATGCAGCACACGGCATTTGCGTTAAGAACAGTTTGGTACATCTATATTGTAAAGACAGACAGCTTAACTTGCAGGGCAAATCTCATTTCATCCCTCCCCTAAGAGAACAGAGATCTGCAGCCTGCGCCAGTGCACCGTTCAGGATGAGGGGTGAGAACAAAGGGGAAGAAAAACAGGAAAAAAGTGCAGTGGTTAGTATGGAGGGGAGCGTCCGACTTGATGGGTTGAGAAAAGAAAAAAATGAATGTGAGCTTATTATGTGGGGAAATGAGCCTGAGGCCTGCGTTTTTCTGTCTCTTCGTCTCCTCTCGTTCACATCTTCTGCCCCTCCAGCTTCAAGAAATCATCATAACATCTGCAAGAGAAGAAAGTGTGTTCGTTTCCTATTACAGACATCAGATAGTAAATAAGAAGCGTGCCTGACAGCAGTGTGTACCTGTGTGTGGTTCTGTCGATTTTGTCTTCTTGCATTCAGAAGCCTCTGTGGATTTAGGCTCGCCTTCGGTTTTCTGGCTCTTCCTCTTCCTCCTGGAGTCCTTTGACTTGCTGCCACGACCTGAGCTTCTCTGCTCCTGCAGCTCAATCTGAAACACAACGAGTTGAGCCTGATTATGAGGGGTCCGAAGGGGACGTGAAATAAACATTGCTGAATTAAGATAAACAGTACCCTGAGCAGCCTTAACGTTTTCAAGATTCAAAATAAATACAATAGTTACTCCCACTCTGGTAGCTACAGGACTACCTACAAAGTAAGATATTCAAAAGATTTCTGATTCTCAGACAGCAAAGGAACCACCACAATCAAGATCCAGAAAGTAGTAAGGACATTGTTAAAACATTGTTCATGAGATATCACTGGTTCAATGGTAATATTAGGAAGCTATGAGACTACTTTTATTTAACAATTTCTTCTATTCCGTTGTTAAAAAAAAAAAGACGTCACATGACTATTCTAACAATGTCCTTACTATTGTTCTGGGCCTTGAGCATGAATGCTGTCTATGCAAGGTCAGAAAGCTTATAGATGAAAAACTATTAAGGTCTTATGGGTTTGGAACGACATCAGTGAGTAATTAATAGCAGGATATTCATTTTTTGTTTTTACAATTATTGCTTTAAAGTTAGGAGAGGACAATAAAACAAATGGAATAAAAAGGAGACTAAAGAAAAGAAATTTAAAAATAAAAACCCAAACAAACAGGAAACTTTATTAAAATTAAATTGTAAGGAAAAGTTCTGGTAATTTTTATTTCAGTTAGTGACGGTGATATTCTGCTTAACATAGTCCCTGTCCCAAATCACACCTAAACCCTCACGCTCTTCCTCAGACTCCACACATTCATGACACTTTGACTGTTGGGGAGAGGGCTTATTGTGGCCACAAAGGACATACACCCTATGGTCTTGTGGGCTTAATGTGCCCATGGCGGCCATTGTAGATCCACAAGACTGTAAACGCACATGAAGTCCGCCATTTGGGATAGGCCCAATTAACCTCACAGTATAAACCTGGTGGTCTCAACACCGCCCTCACCTGTATGAGCGCATGCAGGGCATCGTGGGGCGGCTGTGATGCTGCCTGTAAGATCCGGTAAATAGTGTGCGTCTGGTCAAGCGTGACCTCCAGCAGATCTCCTTCTAGCTGAAGCTCTTCCAGCTGTGCTCTGGTGGACGTGGCCAGCTCGATCACAGAGCCTTTGAGACACGGCACTAGTGACAACAGAGACTCCACCCCTAACAAGACAACAGCCAATAGGTTAAAAATGAACGAAAGCAGTTTGATTACACGTATCAAGGAGGCCTGTGAAATGACTGAAGCAACTAACCTGTAACGTCATAACTGCCCGACTTCTTAGAAACTCCATTCTGACAGCCAGACTGGACAAGAAGTGGAAAAAGAAGTTTTTGTTCAAGATTTCTACATTTGTTTGATTTCAGAGAAGTTACAACTGCATTTCCTCACCTGTGTACCATTAGCAGCCTTCTCTTCGCTCTTTTTTGACGCGTTCATGTCCTCTGTCAGATCAATAACACCGTCTTCTGTTTCCTCAGAGTCAGACAACACAATCACAGCATCTCCATTCCATTTGTTTTTCCCCTCTGGCTCTTCCTCTTTTATACTGTTCATTTCTTGCTCCACTTGTTGGAGTGTCTCTAGCGCCCCCTGTACTTCTGGAGTGTCTAGTGCCTGTTTGGCTCGACCCTGCCAGTTAATGGCTCTCTCTGTAAGACACTGTAACGCTTCTCCCTCCGGCAGGCGTACAGGTAACTTCTGAAGCGCCACCAGCAGCGCTAGAATGGTTTCCAGCCGCGGCCGCCGGGATCGTTGGCACCGCGGACAGAGGAAACGTGTGTTCCAGTCCCACCAGCAGAGGGGCTTTGAAAGATTTGTGTCGGAGGAGCCCAGCAGAGATGGGAAGGGCACACAACCTCCGTGGAACCAGTCTTTGCACAGATGGCACCTGTGAAGAAAGGGGCGGGGCTGGCCACTGCACACACACACTGATTGGCTAGAGGTGAGGGAAGAGGCAGAGCCACCATTCTGCAGCAAGGTGCTGTCCGAGTCATGCGATGCGTCCGTCTCCACGGAGTCACTCCGTTTCCTTTCCATCTTGATGCCGTTCTGGTCACCGTTTGCTCCTTTTTCTATGCCGGGTTTAGTCAAATTTACCTGCTGGAGGCGGAGAAGGGCCTCTTTCTCTAGACGCTCCCCTTCTTTGAATGCCATCACCTAATATTGACGACATAAAATTAGCATTAGTAACGGATGAGCAGAGTACAGAATATTTTAAGGAAAATTTCTTTCATCTTTGGTGGCAGCTAAGAAGTTAATGCTGTCCCTGTAGGCAGCTCACTGGGTTTTGGACTAAAGTCTTATGTATGAACACAAAAGAAAAGGTAAATGGAAGAGTTATGAGTAAACAGGAACTCACAATAGCTCCTGGGTCTCGGAGGTCCTGAGCAGTGAGGCCTAATACATTGACATCAGAATCTGCTTCTGTACCCAGTGAGTTCTCTTCCATTTTCTTGCTCTTCTCAACACATGGACACAACACCTACATAGAAGTGGGAGTAAAACATTGGTGGTGTGAATTTATATAATAATAATGAAACATTTTCAAGTCAAAAGTCTAGATGGTCTCTTGACCTCCAGCAGACTGTGCTGGCTGTTCTTCTTCAGGAACGTTTTGCTGGCTTTCTCTCTCCAGGAGTGAGCGCTGGCCACCTGCAGTTCCAACTGCTTCAGCTCCTCCATCTTCACAGGCAGGTCCCGCCCAATGGCCACCAAACCCTCCAGATCATCCAGACATGGGTAGTGCTCTCCGTTCTTCTCAGAAAAACACAGACAGGACACAGTCAAACTACGCAAGCACCTTGAATGGCCAAACCATACTGGCTGATTATTTTATTGTCGTTTCCAGGTAATCATAACTGGCTAAATGAATCTCACCTGTATTTCCTCCAGATCAGTGACCCAAGCGCGAGCTCTGCTCAAGCAGGCCTGCAGGGACAGGATGTTAGGCAGCTGCACTGGTATTAGCTGAGCCTCGTTCACGATGGCCTCCAGCGTTGACAGATGGTGTTTCTGCCTGCTCACGAGAAAGAATTTACAGATGAAAATGGAGGCTGCACTGGTTTGGTGAAATACTCTGCCCCTCACTTGAACCAGCTCACCTGTCCTCCAGACAGATCTGTGCTTTCTCCTCCCATCGCTCGGCTATGGTCAGTAGCTCTTGTAGTTCAGCCATTGCAGTCTCCACTGATATGCTCTGTGGTACGTTACAACCTGATTCCATCAAGTTCCTCAGCACAGCTAAAGTCACCTCACTCCCCTCCGGACCTAATGTCCGCCTGACCTCTCCCAGCCAGCGCCCCTGCTCCTGCAGCCCGCTCAGGAGCTCACATGCTGGGGCAATAACAGGCAGCGCTGCTCCCTCCTCCAGCAGGGCCTGGATCTCTGAAGCCGCGGGTAGCGGTGAGTCCTGCTTCCACTCACTTTTTGTGCTGTCAACCAGAGCTTGAGCACGAGCATCAAACTCCTCTATCTTCTGCAGTACCGCCTGGAAAAGAAGCAACAGTGGTTTAACTTTCAAGCTGATGGGCAAACGTGTTATATGTGCTATATCTTTGGCTAGGGACGTATGATATTGGATTTTTGCAGATACTTTTTCAAACTCATGCTGTCCGATATCATTGCCAAAACTAATGTATTTCTTTTACTTCGAAAACAACAGTCTCTACTGTGCAGAGCATATAAGCAAAATATTTTTAATACTGGTTAGTTTTCAAACAAGATCAAGGGGGTGGGGGTTTGCTGCCGCTGCTCATGCTATTACTGTTGACTATCATACCATAGACAAGTATAGACACATATATCTATGTATCATACAGCAAACGCGTCATGCTTTGACTGTTGTTTGGATCGCTGCATTTAATCTTTGAATCTAATCATTATTCAGACTTTGCTTTGCTTTAAGATGCAGATGTTGGCTTTTTTCTTACCTGCACTTCCTCCAGTGTTTTTATAACACAGGGCAGGTTCTGCATGGTTTCCGCCAGAGTCCTCAGCTCCTCCAGACTCATTCTCGTGCTCTGGCTGTTGTTCAGGAGCTCTGTGCTGCTGCTTTCACACTTCTGTATGTCTGAGAGGACAGTGTTGAGGCGCTGGAGCAGCTCATTATTGGGAAACTTCTTGTCAGCTGCCTCCTCTTTCAGAACCTCTAGATCTTGAATGTCTGAAGAGAGAAGAAAATATATTTAATTTGGGCTTTTGCCAGTGCATTCAGTTTTGCACATCTCCAGCACCTATTAAAATGGCTAATACAAATTTTGATTTTGTCTCTCTGGTTTGTCATATGTACCTATTTTGTTGCCTTCTTCCTGCTCTAGAGCTTCCTTCACTCGGTTTGCCCATGAGTCAAAAGACTCTGCGCGAACTTTTAGCCGATGCAACATGGCCAAGAGTTCATCCAGAGTGTAGCGATACCTACATCAACAAGGGAACAGAGGCACATAAGAAACTTACAGCTGAACACATATGTAACAAAGAACGTAGCACAGAAGCTCTGTGCCGGTTTACCTGAGGTAGAGTTTTTCACTGGGGCAGGAGCAGAGGTCCTGGGCGTGGTAGAGGCAGACGAGACGCTCTTGGCAGTTTGAACACGCCAGGGCAGACAGGAAGCAGGTGGTTTTACATTTGTCACACTGTCTTTCATCATCAGGCAGTAACTCAAAGGCTTCCCTTTCTGCTTCCTTTATGCCCTAAGACGACACCCGTGTAACAAAATATATATAGGTGACTGTGATTTTGGCCAAAAGGCATCAGTAAGGGATCATGACGTCATGAAGGTGTCATGAAAATTACGTCAATTATTTTTAACAGCACTTTTTACCTTTTTAATATAACAAAAGAAGCGTGTGGAGGAACACCCGTAACAATGAACCACAATCTAAGTACAGAATCTTATATGGTTTTTAATTTATTAATGTTAATTAATAATGTCCTTTAAAACATAAACATTTACTTATTTAATAATAATTAAACTTATATACACAAAACCAACCAACCTCCAACTAATACCCAATTAAGTAATTAATTAGATGCAGGGTATTGATAGTATTATCACTGGCCAAATTGTTGAGTAGCACTCATATAGACAAATATTTTCTTCTGTTCACCCTTTCCAGCAGGCTTTTGCGTAGTTTCCTTTCCTCTTGTACAATAATGAACATCTCCCTGTGCGTGGCGGCTGCCAGGTTCAGATCTAGCTTCTCTGGGCAGGCCGCCATCTTGCAGGTGAGTTCCTCATGAGAGAACACACAGTAGCGCCTCAGCCGCCGGTAATGCTCAATACAAGAGCGCCCTGTGGGCAGCTAGCATAGAGAGAGAAAGAGCAAAAGCCTCAGTAACTCACAACATTTAAAGTAGTTCCTCAAAATGGCGTTTATCTGGTCACACACTACTTCACATACTATAGATTTAAATGAAGGTGCATTCATGTATGCACACTGTATGTATTTACCCAGTCTGCAGTGCAGAAATTGACTGCTTCGGCGAAATTATATCCCTGATTGAAACCGCTGTGATAAGCTCGTGGAAAAGTGATGACAAACTCCCCAGCACACTGATTGGTCCGAACCACCTGTTAATCACAAATTATGTCCAATTTAATAACCAAACTTACATTTTTTTAATAGTAAGAATGCACAACATATAATTTCAGAGCAAAGAATTTATATATTGACAAGCCATCAGCAAGCAACACTCAAATTATCAGAAAAAAAACTAGCTTCTAGAATGTCTAGGTTGTTTTTCTCATTTCACATTCTTAAAATAGTAGTGGCTTAGTGATGCAACATGATTACTTTAAGTACGCTAATTATAATGAGTGTTTGTGCGTGTGTTACAAACCGGCACTCCATGATTCATGAGGATATTTGGGTTCATGATGGTGACAAGCTGGTGGAGCAGGTCTGGCTGGAACTCGAAGAGCTCAGGTGTGAGTTTCTTCATCACCTCCTCTAATTTCTCTGCAGAGGACGCTGGCACACCATACCATGTTTTTGGCTCACCCCTAACAAAAATAATAATATGAAACCAAGACCAGATGGAAAAACAAATCCAAGATTCATCATAGAAGATTTACAGTAGTGCATTTTTGTAAAAAATGGGTTACACCTATCGTTTACGCTAGGTTGAAAACTGAAACAAACCCAGATTTTTTAAAAGTCTCAGTGTAAATAAGGCAAAACATCATTTGACAATGATGGCTTGGCTGCCCACATTCTTTCTGTGTATCTTTGACTGCTTTAGAGAAGAGCAAGAACTGTTGCCATGCCAACAAAACTAGGGATGCACAAAAAATGAATTGTGTTCCAGTTATACACTTTGTGTATAGACAAAGATATTTTTCACTTAGCTACAAGAAGCATTAAACATTGACACATACGTGGCTACCATGGTGCTAAAAAATACGTGTTACGAAACATTCATTAACATTCTCTGGGTCTCAATATTTTTAAAATGATTACAATACAACACCGGAGCACCAATCTGAGCCCACTTCTGAGGGAAGGGCTTCATAAAACCAGAATCATTAGATTGTTAATCGAAGAAAGGACAGATTAGTTTAGTAGAAAGATAAATGTGAAAAAGAATGCATTAATTTGTCAGACTGCACCCTATCAAATCAATTAAGCCCTGAGAGAGAGAAAACAAAACAAAAACCACCCCTTTAAAAGATGCATATAAACTGTTACATAACATATTAAAGTCTCGATGGCATTACCAGTGTAAGTAGTTGATGGAGTAACTCCAGTGGTCCTCTATGTGCCAACAGAAAGCAGAGAACACCATTCCCACATACAGCCATGGCACCTTCATGCCAGAGATATCGGCATTAATGTGGCACAATACTGACTGCTCCAACACTGGCATAACATTTAAATTCCAGCCGCTGCGGGCATAATCCTGCAACAGGAACATGATGGAGACTTTAATTTGCTTTCTTGACCAAAACATGAAAAAAAAATAAAAAAATAACAAACCTCTTCCTCATCTGACAAGTGTCTCTTGCCGTTGTTAACGGGAAAACCACTGCCAAATTCCTTTGA
This sequence comes from Puntigrus tetrazona, assembly GCF_018831695.1. Taxonomy (NCBI): domain Eukaryota; kingdom Metazoa; phylum Chordata; class Actinopteri; order Cypriniformes; family Cyprinidae; genus Puntigrus; species Puntigrus tetrazona. The sequence goes on along the minus strand of NC_056706.1, from coordinate 19,415,652 downwards.
GTGAATATCTGCCCCATACTCAACGGTTACGTCTTCTTCAATACTACTGACCAACCTCCAAAACTCCTTCTCGACCAGCTCTGTCGGCACCATCTGAAAAACAAAATACAGCGTCAATCAAATGATTCATAAGATAACATTCAGGACACAGTGAAAGTCTGTGGGGTTCAAGATTAATTAAAGGCAAGAAAAACACTCACATGAACAGGCATGTTGAAGTAGTCTGCTTTAAAAGTGTCGGCCATCTCACCGAAGCTCTGTAACGTATACTCTCGAGTGGCCTGCTCGAAACCAAACGCCTCTGCTGGCTTTTTACACTCCTACACAGACAACACATTTACAGCTGATCACTACACCAACAAATAAATGTCAGCACTTAGAAAGTATTAGTGTACGCACATATTACACATTCGTTAAGCAGCAAAGGCTTAAGACACTAAACAGAAATAAACAGTCCCACTTCAGTGGTCATTTTCCTACTGAAATCTCCTGCATAGAACACAAGAATAACGCACGAGTTAGTTCAGCGTGGTCTCTCACCTCTGCTACACATTTGGGACAGCGCCAGTTCCCCTTGGGTGGGTCTGTGAGAGGAGGTATCAGGCAGAACGTGTGATAATTATCATCGCACCCATCACAGAGCAGCAACTTCTCATCCTCGTCCCCGCGTCCGCACATCCGACACACAAACGAGTCCACCTGACAGATTGCAGTTAAAGTTTAGTAAGTATTTTTGCATGTGTGCATGAATCTGATTTTAAAGTTTACGGGATTAATCCTGTTGAATAAAATGTCACATCTACACCTAAGTTTTTTTACATGGAGAATTTTCACTCTGATTGAGACGATCCAGTTTTAAGTTCACACTAGTGGTGTGCATGAATAGTAAAACATTCAAATATTCAATCTGTAATTATTATTATTATCCAAACAATAAAAAATACACTATCTGAAGTTTACTATGTGTTGATTTGCTGGCTGTAAATGCGGGGAATCCATGATAAATCATAAGCCGTTAGTAACTAAATGCTCTGATATTGATGGTACTTGAGCACAGAATGTCATCGTCTGCCTTGTGAGGTTTCGGAATAGCTTTGCTCAAAATGATCTTACTAAATAATCTGCCAAAATGTAATTACTTATGATCGAATGAATTAGTGAAACTGATTCATCATAACATTTCCACCACAATGAGAAATCACATGAAATCCAAACACAGCCGACAGCTGTCCATCACTTCAGTCACGGCTGCAGGAAAGCGCAGCTTAGCCAAGAATGGAGTTTATTTGATAGCTTATTGATCTTTAACGTTTTTTGAGGAAGAATGGTTTAACACAAAGCGCTAAGAAACTGTTAGCACACATTATCTTTGTCAGGACATTCTTATTGTTATCAGAGAGAGCACATGGATATTACTATTTCACTCAGAATATGTGAAACAATAAATATAGGCTAACTCGAGTATATGTGTGTCCTGTATTATAACTGGCACAGTCTGCTTGATTTTTTTTATTTGCTCTGTTTGATATTGAACTTTTTTATTTATTAATTTTTTACACATTTTCAACCAAAATAAAACTTAACATAACACTGTTGTGTAACGCTAATCATAAGTTTGTTCAGAAATTGTGAAAAAAACTTGATAACTAAAAATGCCTTTCTCATTAAACTTGATATTTAAATTTGAGTAAATGTCCGAATGCAATATTTTTGGAAAATGCTCATCCTTAGCATCACTCTCAAACTTACAAACTGTGGGTTATTGAGGTTGCGTCGGAGTCTCATGGTCATCTTGGTACAGGGTTCATCACTGGAGTCATTAGGATCATCAATGTGATTTTTATCATCTTCAACATCCTCCTTGACGATGAGATTTGGGGGTGGTGGAGGAATGTCTGGATCTGATTTTGTGACCGGCGTCTCTCCAGGTTCATCCTTCACCGATGCACTGGCAGCGCTGTCCCGCACTATTACTGTCTGCGGCAGTTCATCTGACAAAAACACATTAAGTGACAACTTAACATTAATTTCACGTTCATAAAGAGCAACATCCAATCAAAAACTGCACACAAACCTTTCTTCCGTGTCTTGTCCCGAGGTACAAGACCGAGCCCCATCATTTTAGGTCCAGCCCCATAGATCTGCAGCTTTTTCAGCTCAGGGTTCTTCTCTATGTCTTCCTCCGTAGGCTCGGGCTAATGGGCGTAAATAAAAGACTGTAAGTGAACTACAGGAACAGAAATGACGATATGAGAAAAAGGGTCTTCCTTTCCCTGTTTTAATCACTAAAAGCCACAGTATAAAGCTTGATTAGGATGAAGCGTGACTTCCAAAGCTTTTCCATGAGGGAAACCTGACTGCTCAAGTTTTTACTATGTCTCTCATTGTTATAATTTGTCAGAAATAATCATTTAGTCGCACGTTGCTTAGTTCATTCAAATATTTTGTTGCTTAATCTACAATACTAAACTGACTGAAAACCATGGATTTATCAATATAAAGCAAAAATGTTTGAAGCGTCACTGGAGACTGTTAAAGCAAGAGCAAACATGCATGAAGTTAGTTTTGTGCCAGACTTGACTGCTATCAAGAGGAAAAAAGATCATTCACTCAAAGTCTCCCATTAAACGATCCACTGCTAAAAACATGCTGGGCTGCAAACTAGGCCTTCATTTATTTTCAATAAATCTCTCCACATTTAAATATTTACTCTGAAATAATCTTCAATTAGTTAAACACTAAATAGCCTCAGCTTCCAAGAATATTTATAATACCCAAACCTATAATACTTTTCCATGCTGATTTTTAAAACAGAATTTACATAATAAATAGCAATGTTTACATACATATATACACACACACACTCATATATACATATTTAAAAAACTACTTAAGCTACACAGGGCCTTTCATGAAAAAAGTAGCCTTATATTCAGATTGTCATCTGTTTCACTGTCTCATAATTAAGTAAAAACAACTAATTTCTGACTTCCAGCATGATGAACATAACATGAACCAGCCACTAAGAGAACAGCAGTGACAACAGATTAAAGCAATCGTAGATTAGTAGTAAAATGCAGCCCAGAGTGGGGTAACAAGTCCACCACCAAAGAGGAAACGTAAGCAAGTCAGCATTGCTAAAAGTGTGGCAAGACAAGTGAAGTGAAATGTGTTAGATGACTGAAGGACACCAAGGAAGGAGGGATAGATGCACAAAGAAATAAGCAAAAGCAAGAGCTGAAAGACAAGAAACAGGAGTTTCTACATGAAATTAGACTCCCAGTTAAGCGTGAACAACAGCATATGGTCAAACAAGGTTTTTTTTTTTTTTTTTGTGAAAGCATGAGAGAAGTCAGCAAAGAAGAAAGAAAGAAAGTGAGGGATAGTGAGAAAAGTAAAGAACAGTTGGAGCGAGAGAGAGCGAGGCAGTACCGAGGAGATGTGTTGAGAGCCAGTTGTAAGAGGGTGGTGAGTTGGATCCTCTGGACCCTGCATGGGGAGACAACAACCAAAACAAAATGGATTCCAGAGAGAGAGACAGGAGGAAAAAACAACAACCATGTGCGACAGGACAGAGTCAATCGGGGAACAGTAGCTTATTAAAAATGTGTCATTTTTAACATGTCTGAAGTACGATTCAATTCTAAGTAAAAGTGATTCAGACATCTTATTTTTTTAAATTACATACTAGTGTGAAACCGTACAACTGTTCAGTTGCAACAGTTTTATTTATTTGTTGCAATTGCACATGATTGTTCCACGTATAACATTACTTGCACCATATATTTAAAATAACTTTAACAAACCAGTCAAAAGTTTGGACACATTTATTATTAAAAAAATATGCATGGGATTTCCTTAATGCAAAATATAGTAAATAAATTCAAACTATATTACATTTAAATTCTTTCACTGTACACTGCATCAAGTGCATCCTGGAATGATTTTACATTTAGTGCCCATGTATGACACTACACTTTTTCTAGTTTCACATTTTAAAGCACTTCACATGGATGCACAACTTATATTTGTTCACAAAATTATTTCAAGCATTCAAGCACATGCTTTTATATCAAAAGATCAGCAGAGTGAGTCCAAACTTTTTTTTTTTTTTTTTCCTGGTAAAGTATTTTAGTTTTCCTAGGATGTAAATCAACAGAATAACTAAATATTGAGATATATATATAAAAATGAGAGAGAGAGAGAGAGAGAGAGAGAGAGAGAGAGAGAGAGAGAGAGAGAGTTAAGGTTAAGGTTAAGGTTCCCTAACTTTGAAAACTAGTTATCTGATACTATTTATTATTACTAATGCTATGAATCCATTAACCAAGCTAATGTAATGGGCAGGCAAATTAAAAAGCCAAACACCCCCCAAAAATAAAATAAATGTGAAAATGTTACATCCTTGAAATGAATGGGTTGCATTATGATGTAATGAACGTTTTAGGTTATGGCCAATGGTTTTAAAGAGACAAAGCGTAATGACAACAAAGAAAAGGCAGAAAGTGACAAGACAGAGGGATGAGCGCAAGATGGACACAATGCTTTATTTTACAGCACAGGGAGCAAAGCATGCGGGGAAGTGCCTTGAAAGCATGGTCAGTGCTGATCCAAAAGTGTTCACACATCTCAGAAAAACTAAGCACATATTGGGATGGATCCATTAACCCCCTGGTCAGTTAAGCACACATGTATGACAAAGGTTGAAGTCATCAGTAGTCATCATAAGAGATTACTAAAAATTAGAGATTAGACGAGTTGATTTTGATACGATTAAATAGACATTTAGTTAAAAGGACAGATTTTAAGTCTTAAAATGTTAAAAGTGAATTATATTAGTTTTTTATCACTACACTGGCTTTTAAAGTTTGTTATAACTGTTGTTTAAAAAAAATTAAAAAGCTGGTCAAATATTATGTGGCAGTCAGCAAATGATACCACAATGAGATATTGAGATAAAAAAAAAAAAAAGCTTACGCACATATTCATCCAGAAATATGACTCACCTCAGGCTTAAGGCGATTGGCTCGTCGTCCGTAGCTGCTCATCTTAGACGGCGGGACTGATTGGCGGAGAGGAATGGAGTGGGGTTTGTATTCCCGGTCTATCTCATCACTGTCATACGGTCTGGGTTTACATGGCTAGACACGCAGAACGCACACATATCAGCTTCATATTAGTAAAACACACATTTACTTACGCCACAGAATATTACCATACACACGTAACATAAGCGCATGAGTAAATTAAGACACGCACATTGCTTTCTTGTGATTCACCATCATTTAAATCATTAATACTCATTTCTGTCCTTAACAGAACACAAAAGACAAATTATCAAATGTGGGTCAAGACTTCTCTTTTAACGATTGTGAAAATTGAAGCTATTTCAAAGTATAGACGCTGTTCCAAATAAGCCGTTTATCCAAAATACAGATCAATGTGGGAATGTGCATTTAAGCACACTTAACACTACATTATACTGCCACTCTTGTAATAGAATATCGGTGAAGGTGAACATGTGAAGGTTTTCAAGCAATGATGATAAATGGTCAAACACAGTACCGGTAAGCTGGCTCCAGACTGGAACAACTCAAATGGATAGACGATCCTCTCATAATGCGACCTCAGGAGAGAGCCAATGTTTTTTCCAGGAGGATATCCCAGTTTCTGTGCCACACGTGCCCAGCGTCTCTCCTTACACACCGCCTCGAAACCCCCTTCCTCTGTCACAATCTACCACACAGGTCATGCAAGTTAACTACTACCTCTTCCCAGCTTACACCATGCTCTAAAATTATTTTCACTTTAAAGTCTGCAAAAGTTCTGTTGACCACGTCTTATTTTTATCCTAACCAGTGAAATTACATCAAACAACTTTGTCGATTAGATAAAAGACCGGTGTATTTAACCTTGCCCAAGCTGAACAGATCGAGAATACGTCGTTCTATATTAGGAATCTTCAGTGAGGATCCCTGGATCTCCCAGAACTTGGCAATTCTGTCCAGATAATTTAGCTTCACTCGTGTCTCAGCCTGAGAAAAAAAAACAAAAAAACAAAACAAAACATATGTTGGCGCTTAGTCAAACCAAGAATATGTGGGTCACACTTCATTAAGCAAGACACGCGGGTGATGAGTTCAACAGGATGCAGCTCTGACCTCAAGCTCATTGAGCCTCTGAATACGTGGTGTGAACCGGAAATTGTCCACCTCCACAGCAAATGGTGGCTGCCAGTCCTGTAACGGAAAGAAAACAGCTGTTTAAATGGCAATATGTAAATATTATTGTAATGGACTAACCTTAAGGGATATATTTAACTCCATACATTTAAGTTGATTTAATATATAATTCTGTAGTACAATATTATATCTGGACTAGCGCGAACCAAACAAATCCGTCGAGGACAGACTTCGATTTTATGGGCAAAAAACAGATGCTTTTTAGAATATCATATTCTATATATATATATATATATATATATATATATATATATATATATATATATATATATATATATATATATATATTTTTTTTTTTTTATATATATATTCTATATAAGTCAGACAGGTTTAGAACAGCAGCACAGAAAAAAAAACACATTGTGATTACCGGTGGTGGGCGAATCTTGCATATTCCAGACTTTTCTGCTATTGGACGGATTTTGGCGATATATCCCAGAGGATCAGCAAACTCCTCCCACGACGGTTCAAACACTGGACATTCCGGCGGCGGAACAAACTCCTCCCCTCCATCCATCGCTCTGAAAACAAAAATATTCAAGTTCAAACTAAACGCTTAAGTTCACCGTACAAACAAAGCACCTCCTTAATCAAAAGTACATCGCGATGGCCTTCTTTCACACGACAAGAGCGGATTTAATATTAATTATTAAAAAAAGTCTTACTGAATGTGACTTTTCATTAAAGAACGCTTACACAAAATCTGCAAACAATCTTTTTTTAATTAAAATTGTCATCAACTTTTATTGGTTAATGTTTCAAAACATATTCAAATTGCACTATGGGCCAATGCATATTTAAATCCCCATTTTTCATAACTCAGAGTTCAGCCTAATGGGCGCAAAGCACTTTATCCGTGCGCACGTTTCAAAATAAATCCAAAAATGTACATAGGTATGATGGAAAAGCCTTGACGATGCATGATGTTCAACTAAACAGGAAGTTTAGAGCACAAAGGAAAAAGGCCTTCCTGGTGCACTCAGACAGGAGAAATTGGAGAACAGAAACTTTAGATCTAGATTGAAGCATATCTGGAAATGCACCTTATTACTATTCTAACGAAACATCACACCCTCTCCAACATCAGAAACCCCCTGCTTTTGACGTTGTCTACCTCCTAGACTCAAACCAGACAAAATGGGGGAGGGAGCGAAACATTGTTCATTTAGGCCTTGTCTGGAAAACAGTGTATCCACAGCCACTGGTTTAATCAAATGCGCTCCTTATAAAGCGTTATCCTGCCTAATGACACAGGCCATTCATTTTTCTACAATTAAACCTCCTGTAAGGGGGCACATGCTGGTAGCTTCCATGTTGTGAAAACAACAAAAACGCAATCACGTGACAAAAAACGGTTCACACTTCATTTCCCAAGCTAATAACGACGCAATTAACTTCTCGTTTGCACAAATGCATTGCTTTAAATAAAACAACACATAACCAAAGGCAACACCTGTCTCTTTCGAATGGCGTTGTTCTTTATCCGAAGTTTGGCTATTCAATTAGATGCACTTCTGACAATGTCGTGACAGACAAGTTATAAATAAAATATCGCCGACAGCGGCCGTCTTTCAGTTGCCTGCCTCAACAAATTCGCAAGAATTAGACAAATACGCATTCAAAGGGGCGCGTGCGAGTCCAAACTGCTAAGGTAACATCTCTCACCAGTTTGAGGGACAGCCATAATCCCAAATTTCCTGTAGCTTTAGCCTGCTAACCGGCCTCGACTCGCGTGAGGTTCGACGGCAGCCTTCAAACACGCAGATAACAGTAAACAAACCTTTAAAACGCGATTAACTGACACCTCCGAGACATGTCGGGCAAATCACGTTCACCGGGGAATCGCCAAGAAAGCAGTTTTATAGAACTAGCTCGGTTAGCTGTCAGGCTAATGACCAAAACAATAAAGCCTCACCATCCGTTTGTCAGAGGACTCACGCCAACTCCACAAAACGACAAAAGTGCTTAACGAATCTCAAAACGTCCGACGGCACGAGGACGTAAACGGAACGTAAATCCAGCGAGATGGCCAAACGTTATTAGGACTCGTTTCCAAAGAACGGCCGAGTTGTGGAAACACACAACGAGGGGGGGAAGGCGAGTGTGGCCGCCTCGGGTCGCAGGTATATGATGCGTGGCGTTTAAACGGATCATCTAATCGGATATACCAGGTAAAATAGAAACACCCGTGCTAAACCAACATAAACGTTAGCCATCGGTGCTGTGAATCCAAGCAGCAGTCTTACATTTTTTGCACTCGGTCTGAGTTCTTCTTGTTCTTCGGAGTCGCCTCGGACCGATTAGCGCACCGGGGGGGTTTATTATTTGTCTTTCTGAGTCTCGTTTGATGATCACGGGGTCTATTGTTCGGTGGAGGGTCAGTCTCTGGGTGGCAGTGGCTCTGCGGCCTCCTCGATCAGCCCATCCCAGCATACACACTCACACATACACACTCTCTCGGTCGGCTAGAGGGATGTTTAGTCGCGGGGGTCTTCTTTCCAACGGACTCCTGAAAGTCCCGCGTAAGTTGACGTTTTTTCTGTATAACGGTCGTTTCGCGCGCGTGAACAAAATACACCTTGTTTCCAATGTTTTCTTTTCTCGTCTCCTATCCACCGTTCATCCTGTCTGAACTACACGCCATCTTGGTTTCATCACGACCTAAGCACAACTCTCAAGATCCATTGATCTCAGTTGGGAAAACACGCACTTGACTGGATGCGAGCACGGTCTCATCCCTCCACGCTTCTCGTTACATGTAAACTAGTCCCTGGATTCGTCCGATTTAATAGAGAACGGGGTGAGTTATTAGCGCGCGTATAACAAAAATTACTGTTTATTTCGCGTGCGTGCTAAAAGTGGACCGTATATCGCGTTGTGTCGAATTGTGAGTAGTTGTATGTTGTACAAGTGATGCAGGTAGGCGAGCGGACGTGACGCGGAGTGATATTTCACCTCTTTCTTGGCGAAGTAGTTCCAGTGAGTAAAATTTGCGCAGAAGAGGTCAAGCGATGTATGCAAAAAACAAAAAATGTGTAGCGACGACTAGTGGCAAACATGAAAACAACTCATCTGAAGAGATAAGTCATCTCTGACATCATTTGTTCAGTTTTAAGGGTTGGGTTGAGTTCTGGATATCTCAGCACTTTATCATTTGGATCAGATTGGCTAACGTTGTAGCTAATTGGTTCTGGAAATAGGCATATTGCACAAACTATTTCCTTTTCTCAAAGTACATTTTAATAAAGACTGTGAATCATTGCTTCCTTTTTAAATTATTCATATAAAATACATATTGTATTTTAAAATTTTTAAAATTTAATTTTAAACTGCTGCATGTCCTTTATAATTTGACTCCCACAATGTGCAATTTTAATATATTTATAACATGTTCTCTCTTTTTAGTGTTTTGATGTATTCATCATTTAAGCATGTTTATTTATTTATTTTTTGGTTGAAGTTAGTAATGAATAATATCAGTAAAAACTTGAAATTCCACAATTTGTTTCTGTAAATTAGGTAGTAATTTCTATTTATTTAAGCATTATAAGCTTCACTGTAATACATACATTGCAATATAACCATATGTAAATATAAAATGTATTTAAACTAATCATAATTAAATTTGAATTAATTAGGTATTAATTAAAAAATATGTATGTATGTGTGTGTGTATATATATATATATATATATATATATATATATATATATATATATATATATATTTTAATTAATTTTTTTTTTTTTTTTTTTTACAGTATTTGCCCATTTCCAAAACATAATTGGAAGAATCCAAAAATGATTGCAATTTCATGAAAAGAGATACAATAAAAGTGAATAGTGATTGAGACTGTCAGTCACTAGGATCTGTGTTTCGTGTTTCACTGAAGAAATTGTTTATATATGAGATACACAGAACAATGAGTTGTGTCAGGACACTTTATATATTTTTATTCATAATATTAGGCAATAAATATTCACATCTCTCCGAATTTGCTTAATTTCATATATTATCTGTACACAAATAAGATGACTTCATATACCTTTTTTTTTCAAAATTACACTTCAATCTGCTTTGACATACACACTTGTACAAGTTTACAGATAAAATTGTCTTGGATCAAAATAAATATGCAGTAATCATCTACACTGAATGTCACATACACATTCGCACAAGCATACCCACTCACACACACACACACACACACACACACACACACACACACACACACACACACACACACACACACACTCTCATACACACACTTTTGACACTTCCCATTCTCCTGTCAATATTAAATCTTACTGTGACAGTCTATGTACAGTTTGTTACAGAGCTCAGTAAATACAGACATACTCATGCAATAAAATTCACAGCGGGAAGACGGACAGTTAATGAAAAAGATTATGGGTATCATTAATCAAATAAAATAAATGCAGTTAATAAGTTATGGATTTCTAATCTTTATATTCTCTCTCGTCTCTCACTGGCATCTTGCTATGTATGTAACCATGTAACTGGAGCCCCATTTCCACTTATACTGTGTTATTTAGTACGATGGAGAGCTGATCATTTTGTAATTAGCATACATAAAGAGATTGCATTTTGAAAGGGTAGCAAAAGGGCATAAATAGCTTACACACAATAACTGAGCATCACATCAAGACAAATAATACTGAGCATCTGCATTAAGCCCAGTCCAGAAATATATAACTGCACTTGAGAGCACATTATGCATCCACACAAACAAAAACTTCAAGCAGTACTTACACTAAGGCCTTGCTTAAGGCTAAATTACCTTGATTTCTCATATTACTCCTGGTATTAATGTGATCATTCAGTTAGATTGGTTCGTTCCTCTCCTCAATTATTCATACAGAGGAATAAAAGAGGAAGCACGGAGTTATGTTTTTATCGGGTCGAAACAGGCCGTCTGGTTGCTCAAACCAAAAATCATCTGCACACAAAGCTGAATCAAAAACATCATGACTGGTACACAACTTGTTTAAAATGAAAGTTAAATGAAATAAAAAATAATACCCATAACAAAGTCTCCAACATTCAAGGACACTTGTAAAGACAAGTGTGTTTGTCCATAAAAAGCATCGATAACAATAAAACACATCCTTGACACTTCACTGTTGAATGTCAAAGCATGAGAAAACCTTTTCTATTTACAAGCATCTCTGGTATTTTGTCAAATTTATAACATTTTTAAAACATAAAAGTAGAATAGTTATATTCGTTAAAATTGAAATTCATAGCAAACATTCATATAACAGCATAAAATATAATCAAAAACACCTTGTAAAGTATGACTGGCAGTATTAATGCAGGGACCCAATGGACGCTGCATAACAGGCATTTTAGATGTGAAAACTGACGACAAAGAGAGAGGCAGCAATCTCATGAGGAATGTTTCCTTCACACTGTGCCATTAGCCCTCGTAGATAAAAATACTTCAGCTGGAAAATGGTTTTGTATTCATTTGATAGAGTTCGGAAAAAAAAACATTTGTTTATAAAGTGCCTCTTGTTTTCACATTCGGGGGCCTTGACAACTTCACTGGAACTTTACTAGAAACGTGAAAAAGAATTTAGACACGGATGATAACGCTCATCATCCAAAAGGAGCAAACTAAAATAATGCTGCCACGAGAAAATGTTTTCAGGCACAATGCTTTGAATTTAACATAAAATTGACATTAATAAACAATCTGTGCAGCAAAATCAGCGCAATTACGTATCTTTTTGTATTGGTGCAACTGTAGGTATGAACAAGTTCATAGACAGAAGTGTCATATAACATTACTGATATATAATTTTGTGTTAAAATTTCATATAATTTTATATACATAGGTTAATAATTCTGATGGACAGTGTTTCTAGGATGGTTACAAACAGCACGTCCACATACAGTACAAGGCTTTTTACAGCTGACTAGACTCAGTAGTGGAAGAGGTCAGGCCAATACTGACATACTTCAAACACTCATACCGGGTGTAAGATATTTGCTTTGTAGATATATCTCTGTTAACACTCAAATATACCGCTGTTATAGATGTGTACAAAAAGAGCAATAGAGCATTTAAAATTATTTCGCGAGTAGAAGCCGGACATCAATTTAGTGAAAAGATTATTGCATCTTACAAATGCTATTGACTTATGATTAGTGGAACGTATGAAATCATTGTACTGTGCTTCGATCTTCATATCCAGCACAGCATTATTCATATGGTCTCTGGTCTTCACGTTTCCTAAACAGGTTCTCGGGTGAACAGTTTCTCCAATAACCGCTTTACCCTAACTTTATGGCTATATGCAGCTGAAGCAAGAATGTGGACAGCTCTGTGTCTGGATGTGCACGTCCACACATCTGTGACCCCCTTATGTGCTTTAGTCAATTATTTCTTGTGTGAATATGGGATTTAAAGAGAAGTGGCTAAGAAGGGGTCTGGCTGGAACGGCAAATCAATGACCTACAACAACCGAAAAGAAAGTAAACTGTCCTGAATGTTTTTCGTTATTGTCGTCGAGTATTTATCCCACAGCAACGATCTACCTGAGAGCCTCCAACTATAACGGTATGACGTACGCGTGCTGTTTTTCCTCGGTGAGTCACTTCTTCGGTTACACTTGAGGGAAGCGCAGGTGAAAGTAGCAGAGTCTTAGCAGGCTGCGTTTCTTTTTCCCGCTGGTGTTGCTATCGCTTTTGGCCCTGCCTCCACCCGCGTCCTCCAGCCTCGCGGCGGTCCCGCCTCCAACCACCAAAGGACCCCTCAGCGACCCCCAGCCTCGCGACTTCCCCCGGCTCACACTACCGTGCTGATCCGGTTGGTAGGTTTGGATTTGGCGCGTTCGACCGTGCCCGTCCCCCCAGGTACGGCTCCAGTCTGAGCCGACGAGGGCCCTTGCGGCCCCCCGGCCTGTGAAGGGGGGCCTTGGTGCTGGGGGGGGAGAGGGGAGAGAGGCGTAAGAGGGATAAGGGGAGGAAGGGGGTAAAGGGAGTGGGGAGGGGATGGAGGACAACGGTGGATACTGGGGCAGATACTGGGCGGCCGGAGGCGCGTGGTGGACAGTGGCGGACGCGGAGACTGGAGGCGGCTGAGTGGGAGCAGGGAAGGGCGGAGGAGGCGGGCTGGCGAAGACGAAGTGAGGTTGGTGCGCGGGGTGGGAGGCTGGGTGCGGCGTGTGCACGTGGGCGGGATGGGAGTGTGCGAGCGGGTGCGGCTGCGAGTGCGACAGCGTGAGGGGCGGCTTGCTGATGGCGCCCCCTCTGGCCGAGTGTGAGGGCTGCGTGTGGAAGAGCGCAAACTGCGGGTGAGGGGAGAGCGGGGAGTGAGGAGAAAGGGGGGGAGGGAGGCCGGAGCCCATGTTGCCCATGCTCCCGTAGCGACCCTGCAAAGTATGCTGGGAGATCGGCTGGTATGGGGAGTGCGCGGAGGGGTTGGGGTGCGGCCGACGTGGCAAGGTGACCCGCTGAAGAGTATGGAGGCCCTGCTGACCAGACGAGGGTACGGTCTGCGTATGGAAGCGGTGGTGGTGGTAGTACGGGGGCGGAGGCTGCCCACTGACACTGTTGCTGGTAGTGTGGCAGTACTGGGCGTGCAGGGCCTGGATCTTGGAAGGGCCCCCGGCTTCTCCCGGGCACAGCGAGGACGGGGACAGAGGCGGCGGCCCTCCTGTAGTCGGCGGGGCCACAGGGGCGGGGTAGGGTGGCCCCGGGGGGATAATAGGACCCGGGGCTTTGGAACGCTTGCCCCCAAAGAGGGAGCCCAGGAAGGATCCGGTATTGTTGCTGGTGCTCCCAGTCCCCATTCCAGTCGTTCCTCTCTCGGTGCTGCTGGAGGCTGGCCCAGCGCCAGTCACCACCGCAGGTGTGTGTTGCTGCCCCGGCCCACCCCCCACCCCCACTCCGGGGCTCAGGATGGGGCGGTGAGGCCGGAAGTCTTCTGTTCCATAGCATCCCGGGAGCACAGTGGCTACTGGGTAACGCTGGTGAGGCCGCGGACTGCTAATGATGGAACCCTAAGACAAAGAGAGTTGGGGGAAAGGAGGAAAGGAGAGAGCAGAGCCAAAAAACGAGGGTTCGGGAGAGGAAAGTGCGCAAAGGAAAGAAATGCAGGCAATAAATAAGTAAGAGAAGAGAAGCATAGTGAAAGGATACGGAGAGAATGGTTGTTTCAGTGGGTGGGGAGGAAAAACAGGGGTGAGTTGATTAGGGTAATGAAACTACATTCTGTCAGCATTATAAATCAGAACATAATAACACGAACACATGCATCCGACTATCTATTACGTGTCCCGAATGCCAATAATGCCAGTTAGGTTCAAGTGGGCTTTCATTTGTATTTTGTGTAATGTGCTAACAGGAAATTACTCTTTTGTGTAGCTGGCATTAAAGTCAAAATGAAACAGCATTGTAAACCGTTCTACTTCTGTAATCAATCAGAACCGAAAAAAAGAGGAGGTCACTGGCTTACTGGAAATTAAAAATTATTGTACGGGCCTTAAATACTACATTAATCGTTAAAATGATTGATTAAATTAATAATTAAGAAATCAATAAAACAGCTATGATATTGATAAATGATTAAAGATGAAATAATTCACAATTTGATAATAACTACAATAATTTAAAAATACTGATAAATAAGCAAACAATAGAACTGCAATATAGAATGCACCAATTATGCAGATAGTGATTGTAAAATAAAAACGCAAATAAATATGTTTTACTTCTTAATACTTTTTTCAATATCTGTTACCTCATTATTGATTTTTTGCTGAACCAGTAAGTGGCACCCAGTCTACTGTCATTAACTGCTTGTCCCCACTATTACAGAAGCTGTCTTTGGTCAATGTTGTTTCATGTGTATGAATCAAGTACAATAAAACCATGTATGTGCATTATAAATGTTTATTTTGGTTTTATATCGGCTTAGAATTACGAGGGACACCTAATATAAAGTAGGCCTCAATATAAAAATCAACAGAACTGATACCACACAAGTCACTGGTTCATGCTTAGCACTGCACATACCAAACAAAAATACACAAACCTCATCCAAAACAACAAAATGCACCAAAAACCATAACATAATAAAGACATATTTTGACATATGTCAATGTCATGCGTTAAGTCGGGGTCAATGAGATGTCTTCCAGTCCTGATGTTGTGGAGTAAAATCTATAAGATGTTTAACAATGTCCCGAATGACTTCAGATCTTCTCATGCAGTCTCAATGACTGATGTTATTGATTCATCGCCTCAGTCACATGTACATTAACATTCCACAGACCACACATGGTCAACACAAGATGCACACACATGTCTTTGTGTCTATGGTCAGGACACATGCAAGATGGCGCCGTGTGTTGTGTGGGAATTCCAGGCAGACATGCGGGTGGTTCGGGTTTGGGGACTAAAGCTAAAGATACAGACCTCTGCTTCACTCAGACTTACTTCCATTGTACTGTCAAGGGAACCAACGCTGTTTCTGCGGCCACGTTTCCCTGTTACCCAGTTAGCAGATGTCAGTCACAACTGCATTGTGTGTGTATGTGTGTGAGTGTAATGGCAGTCAGAGTTATTAAAAAGTTGTACTTGCGTGTTGGTGACTGACCCAAAAAATTAAAATTTTGCCTAATATATGTTTTATAATATAAAAATATATATATAAATATGTTTTTGAGAATATAATGTCAAAATTACCTTGAAATAATGTTACGTTGTCATATTTTTACATACTAAAAATATATAAGAGAATAAGGAAACTATTATATATATATTAAATTATATTGTGTTTTAGGATAGGATAGTGGATAGTGGCAAATTTAAAAAAATATAATTACAATTAATTACAACTAATTAGTATAAAAGTAATTTGTCTTTATATGTATCATAATTGATTTGTTAATATGTCAAAAAATGTTGTTATACTGAATTAAATATTTGTGAGTAAATGTAGTAAATGTGTGATATTTATTTTTGGCTCAGAAAAATAAAAACAAAAATCACAATTAATTTAACCTATATATATATATATATATATATATATATATATATATATATATATATATATATATATATATATATATATATATATTAATTTTAAATATACTGTATATGGGTCAATTAAAAGGATTTAATTTATGCAACATTTATTTGCAAAAACAGATAAAAATGTTTTTTTTTCATTGTGCATTCCAATTAATCTCAACTGCAGTGGGATTTTTTAATTCAGGTAAAAATAACACGATAACATGATTTTTGAAAATGTAAAAAAACAGAGTCATATAAATACTTTTTATATAATTTGTTATATACAATAGTTGTTTTTTTATTGTTATACCATTTGCCCCCGATGTAGTATGATAATAAATGATCATAAATAAATTGGTTGGCAGTCACACCAAAGTGTCTCACCTGATTCAGACAGGTCCCTCAGTGAGGAGCTGAGAGCAGTACGTTTGAGGCCCTCTCCTGGTGAATAGTTGTCATCCAGACTAGGCCTTCCCATAGTGCCATTCACCACTTCATTCTTGACCCCACCCACTCCTCCAGCCATAATGCTGTTGGTGAGCAGGCTGGGCCGCATTACTCCTTTCTGCTTCTCCAACTCAGCTGCACACGAACAAAAAACAAACATTAGACCTAGTCCTAAACAGGCAAAACATTGCCAGCTTTAAGTAATTTGTCTCTACGCACCCTAAAACCTATTTTACGATGTGCCATTTTTATTATGTTTACTATGAGTCATGGTTTAGACCATTTAGGGCAGTGGTTTTCAAACCTGTTTGTGGGGACCCACAGCTCTGCATATTTTGAATGTCTCCTGATTCAGATCATCGACTTATTACGAAAGAGCTCCATGAACTTAAATGAGTATATGACAGATAAGGGAGACATGCAAAATGTGCAGAGCAGTGTGAAGAGCAGGATTGAAAACCACTAATATAGGGAAAATCTATAATGTCAATGTTGTAGTAAAGCACCAGTAGAGAGCGCTAGAATAACGTGTAGTCGATTTATGAGAGCAGCAGAGGGCGCTGTACTTACACTCCACTCTGTATTTCTCCATTTCCTGGACCTCAGCAATGCTCTCCCTCAGATCACTGACAAAGCGTGTACGGTCCTGTTGACTAGGGGCCGTGAACACAATCAAAACTTTACGCTCACCGCCGGGGATAGCTGACGTTAGTCTGACACCATGAGGATAGTCTGGGGGAGAGAGAGAAACATCATGTTTATATTTAGGGTAATAGCAATCACACCCAAATTTTATCAATATTTTTTGGTAGTATATTAATAGTTTTACACTGTGTTTCAGAGTAGCATAAAACCAATACAATTTATATTTGCTATAGAAAATTCTTCTGTAAGGTATATAATTAAAAATATTAAAACTCTATATTTCTAGGTTTTCCATGACCATTGGCGCTGAGAAACTTTTAGAAGATATTTTAAATAAAGTTTATAACTAGGCTGTTTTGGGTCACTATTGACTTTCCATAGTAGGAAAAAAATACTATCAATAGTAGTCTGTTCAAAAGCCTTAGGATTCACTAAAAGGTGAAAATTCAGCTTTGCATAAATTATAGTGCAAAATATATTACCATAGAAAACAATGATTTTAAATATAAACATGATTTAACATTATTTCTGATTTTTTACATTTTACTGTATTTTTTGAGAAAATAAATGCCGTCTTGGTGAGCATAAAAGACTTTTTAAACTCAAAAACTAAGAAAAACAAAAAGTAACCAACTTGAAATCTTACAGGAGTTCTGGAACATGTGAACCTGCATCTCCACTAGAGGGAAGGACTGTCTGAAGCTGTACGTTACGGAGGTTTTCTTCTTCTGGAAGATCTTTGTAACCTTGCAATGTAATAACAGAAAAATACCAACTAAGAATTTAAATTTTAACTTACACAGGCATACTGAATAGATGTTGCTAAAAAACACTTGAGACAAATTCATTTTGTATGCATGGATAATTGATATATGTTATTGACATTACCACAAGCAGATCGTTGAAGAGGAAGACCTCTCTCTGGTGAACTCCAGACCTTTGAGGACGGTTGGGGTCGGGGACTTCATAGAGCTGACAGCAGCACACTAGTCTGCGGTGGGGCAGAGACAGAACCTACACAAAGATGAGATGTTTACACTTATTTTGGAACAAGAAATTCATTAAAGTAGGTCAACACACTGACAGAACACTTCAAAGTAACAAATCAGGTCTCAGAGGTTCACTATCCTCAAAGATTCTGATTCAAAAAGATTCCTAACTTCAAAAACACGTCTCATTAGAACTCACTGGTTTCTTTCCCACGATTACTCTCTCTACCGCCTGGACCTGAGAAACATGGTCATCATTGGTCCTCAGTTCCCATTTCTGAATGCGCTGGTAGATTCCAACCAGTAAGTCACGTGGGATGTCCTGACCATTATCCACCCCTGAGAAAGAGAGAGAAAAAAATAACATGCACACAAGAAGGGAATTTTAGTGTACTCGCAAAATCCCTGACAATTACATGCAACATTTAAGAGCAGGTTGAGAGTGTGTTTGTGGTTGCCCACTTATGCAAGTGCCAGTGTGTGAAGTTTAAGAGAGATTTGAACACCACCTCTCAAGTTTTTTATGAAGTCGTCCAGCTTCATCTTCCTCTCCGCTTTGATATTGGGGCTGTACATGTCTGTGTTGAGGAGGATGATGGCAAAAGCTAGGATGAAGATGGTGTCTGGGTTCTGGAACTGTCTTACCAGTGCTGGATTACAAACACAGTACCTCTGACTGCAAGACAGACGCAGAGATAGAAATAGTGTTTGAGTGCAAATATTTACATGTTTTATAAACACATCGTTCCAGATCTGAAATCTGATGGAGTGAGCCATGTGTGATGATGGCGCTGTTGCCGCGCAACTCTGTGCATCTCTGAGCATACATCAGCAATTTTCTTTACATAAGGCCCCTTAATTCTGTTAGAATCATTGTAACCCACAGCCTCTCATGTAATTTAACGAATGTGAATTTAAGCATATTAACATACCTGAATGCCTCAATTAATCTTTCAACTTTTTGGGCCTCTCCTTGGACTTTAATCTGTGCTTGAAATTTCCTCAGGGCATCATCGAGATCCATTCCCGAAAAGTCCATTTCATCCACGACACAACTGAGAAAAAACAGTAGGGAATGAAGTGTTACACATCTATTCATGCTCAGACCAAAACATATGTGGATCAAGAAAAGGCAAAATTTGCCTGTCTTTATTTACTGTGCCTTTAATGGCTTTGTATTTTAAGCATCCTTAAGCCTGACAGTAAATACATTAAGGCTTGGTTTCAAAGATAGGGCTTAGGTTAAGCCAGGATTAAGCAATAGTTCAGTTGGGAAATTTAAGTAGCTTTTATAAACATGCCTTAGATAAAAACACTAATGGTGTGCATCTTGAGACAAAACAATGAAATGGACATATTTTATGATGAGTGACTGCACGTATCTTTAAAATAGTCCAGAGATACATTTTAGTTTATGAAAACGGAGGTGTTATTAATATTACTACATAAAATATAGTATATAATTTAACAAATTTATGCCACAGGGTCCCCAGTCTTTCTATCCATTAATTAGTCCTTGGCCTGAAAAGGTAAATTAAATTAATTGTATTACATTGTCTACTTTATCTAAAATGTATGCTTTTACTCAGTATGAGTTAACTGAGGATTGAAAAAGCTGGGAAAAGTTGTTAACAATTTCATATTTTTCAAAGATAACCTTTCTGAAACGTTATTTAAACATTTGTCATTTTCTAAAAGACTAAACCATTTAACAATTTATTTTCTTTCTTAGAGGATTTATCATGTACTCACTCCAATACATCTTTGTTGAACTGTTTCTGCCTGTTTCCAAGAAACTCTCCAATCATCTGGCGACTCAGGCCTTTTCTCTCCAGGATAAAGCGAGCAATGCCCACTGGTGTGTCTGACACAAAGCCCTTCTCAATTAGGTACTGAATACCCTTTTCTGGTTTCCTGCAGTTCAAAAACATCGGCATAGTTTAATCTTGTTTCAAACAGATGCAGTCATTTTGATTTGTAATGTCGCTAGCTTGCTATTAAATGGGAGTGTTGTGTAAAAGAGGAAGTGTTTCATTTTCTCTTACTTGTTGAAAAGGTTGAGTCCGATGCGATATTGTCTTCTCTGCACTACGTCATTGTTAAAGGCAGGAGAATCCCAGCTGTGCCGACTTTCTCTCTGGTAGGTCTGTTTGCCTAATGGGGGCAAGGGCTCCCGCAGACTATCTCTTGAAGAGGAGCCTGAGCTGCAATTAATTGTCTCATTAGAGTTTGTGGTGGAATTCAACGAGTCATTATCACCATCTGAGCAGCACTGTTGCTCCAAACCACCAGGGGGCAGTGGTGCTGAAGAGGAGGATGAGAGCGGTGTGGTTGGGGGTTGTTGAGGGGAGGAAGAGGACGAAGGGGTATCGGGGTACTGGTGGTGATGATGATGGTGGTGGTGGTGATGATGGTGAGCCATGTGGTGTGGGATATGTGACGGTATTGATCGGCTAGCGGGACGTGTTTGTCCTTGTGCAGCTGTTGAGGATGTTGAGCGAGCATTTGGGTTGTGCTTTAGTGTCCCTTGAGGTGACCCTCCTGCTGAGTCCTGCTCGTAGACTAGTTGTCTGCTAAGGGAGCCTCGGTCTGAGCGGTCACTCATGTCTACTGAACTGTCACTAGGTGGTTCAATCGTGAGCAATGGTAAGTGACCTCCCCTTAAACGATAATCACGGCATTCTGTGCAAGGTGTGCTTCGGCGACTATTGCTGCTTCCTCCTCCTTCCGTGTCACGGCTATCTTCCCTACCACCTACCCCGCTTCCAACACCCCCCCAGAACTCAGTGTCTGTGCTGCTAGGGGCCCGGTCTAGAGAAAGCGGCGAGGAGGGTAGACCATCGTCCATGTAAAGCGTGACATCACTGTAGGAGGTGGCTGTGCTGTCTTCATGCATGCTCAAGCCCCCTGTACCTCCTCGATCCCTGTCTCCAAGACCTCTCCGTAAGGATACGTGGCTGTTGCTGCTCCATATGCACTCGCCAAAGTCATCAACAACACCACTTCCGTCCCCTATACCTTCCTGGGAATCATCTCGGCGTGGCCGACACGTTAGGGCGTCATCAATGGAGTCAGCCAAGGACTTCACCTTGTGTACAAAGAAACAGACACTGTCAGACAAACTGTACAAAACAATGTTATGTTTAGGGCTACAACAGTGTCCCTGGGAGAGAACAATTAAAGGTAAAACTTTGCAGATAATTTACCAGCATGATCTCAATTCATACATATTTTATGAGGTGGCTAATTCATACTATTTTGTACGTTTTCTATGAATGTTTAGGGGTGGGGTTAGGGGTGGTCTTTACTTAGATATTCCTAGAATTTTCCACCTTGTGAAATGCATATGATTTTTCACAAAAATGAATAGGAATTAGTATAACCCCTAATCCCGACCATTAGTCTACCCCTCACTGACAATTTAGAAAATCGTGTGAATAACCTTGTGAAAAATGTTCGAATTGCTATGAGATTAGGCTGGTATATAAAATACAAAGTTGTACTTTTAAATGCCAGGACACACAAAGCCAATGACAACCAACTTGCTTCGCATTGGCAGCGTCTTACAAAAAAACTGTGCACAAAAACCACCACACACACTACAGTGGGTGGCAAACTAAAGAGAGGAGTTAGCTGTCTATATCAGCGGCTATCAATAGTAAATATTAATCATTCAAACGGAGAAACAAAAACAAAGATATATAAGATAAGAGCAGATATATGAAATGTAAACAAAGCAGTGTTTGCTTTCCATTTTGAATATCAGTGACGTTTATAACTTTTTATAAAAATTTTAAGCAGCTCACATTGTTATGATAAGATTCACATATTGGAATGCTTGGGTAAGATCACGTAGCATTAGAAGAGTCTTCTATTTGTACCACCTTTCTCTGACTCATTCTGAAACTATGCATCCAATCAGAGTTCTCACTTTCCCACAACGACCCCAATGCTGATTCAACAAGCTGAATTGGGCTGATGTGAGATGACGAGTGGAACACACCAAACCAACTAGTATGACCGTCGCTCACCATTCGTGTACTCTCCTGGCATTATAGGTACTCTCCCAGGGACACTGTTGTAACCTTAGAGTAGGTTATATTAGTGTCTTCAAGGTAAATAAAGTTGTCCCAGTGACAACTTTTTGAAGTATATTATGAATAAAGTTGTTGTACTTCTAAATGTACAATTTTGGCACAGTTTTGCCAAGAGTATAGGAAGCACAGAAGCATTTTTACATAGCATTATCTGGCTGCTGATGAAAATCTTGCTTTTATACAAAATAATTCAAGCTGTCTGTCCACATACTACCACACTGAAATGACAAGGTCAGTCAGGTATGCAGAATTTTGATCAATAGTCTTTCTAGTGAAATTTGTTGACTAAAGACATCTCACTGGTTAAGCATGAAGCCTATACATCAGCATTCAATATTGGGGACAGGTTAGATACAGTCAAAATGGGTACTGACTTGTTTTGAGAAGGAGTCCTCTAGGTGGGTGTATTCTGGTCGTGATGGGGAGCTTGGCTCCGTGGGAGAATGCGGAGGACCCATTCCTGGACTGTGACTGTAGTGAGCCGGGGTGGGAGGTTGAGGATGTCGGTCATCAAACGAGTACTGCAGTCGCATGTTGGAAAGGATGATGCGCCGTGTCATGCGGCTCTCAGAAGCTGAGCTGCGCAGGCGCTCAAAGTTCTTGTTCATACGATATTGACGGAACGCTGTCTGGATGGTACGTGCTGCTCGTCTACTTACGAAGTAACCTCCATATTTCTTCTCCAGCATCTCCACCTGCACAGCGCCAAATTGATCAGTTATTTTTGCTTCAATAGACTGTGATCGTGATGAATCGTGATTCAGACTTTTCATGCCTTACCTTCTTGTCTTGTAGGTCTGTAGAGAGTTCATAGCTGTCTGATAGGGCTTTGCACCTCTTGTTTTCTTCTTCCTCTTGCTTGCGTAGGGCCAGGCTGGCTGGTTGGTTGCGTGTACGCTGTGCCCAGGCGAGGCTGGCTGGGCTTGGAGGGGGCACAAAAGGCACCCGAGGGCCTGGGGGGCCACAGCTGTTGTCCCCGTAACGGTCAGAGCTGTGTACGTAGGGAGATTTACTGGAACTGTCTGAAAAGGGACGTGAAGCTGAACTCTGGGTTTCCTCCTCACTGAAAGGGGGGGTGGAGAGAGAGAGAGAGAGAGAGAGAGAGAGAGAGAGAGAGAGAGAGAGAGATAATAATTCTGAGTCTAAAACGCCCCCATAATGAGAGGATAAGATAAAAATCTCAAGCAATTCATGACATTATTCATTTTCCACTGACTTAGCATTTTGACTTTCAGGAAAGCTTTAAACAGGCCAAATGTCCTAAACAAGCCCCAGGCTTTCACAGAATGATCACACCAAGAAAATTAGTGCAATTCTAGTTATACTTAAGATTTGTAACTAAAGAGAGTTACGTAAGTCCATGCCTTAAAAAGAGCTTGGTTTCTGTATCAAAGATTTATAATCAAAGTTTATAGTTAAACAATGTATTAAAACTCACAGATTCAGCAGTATGTACTATCATAAACTTGAAATGCAGTAGTGAATTCCCTGTCAAATCAACTTCTGCTGTAGACTTCTGTACCTGTCATGTGAAAAGTCTTGGCATGTTTCACATCTTTGGCATCATATACAACCTGTTTAAACCTCAACTCTACACTGTTGACACCTCCTCACATTCTGTTCCTCACGCAACAGCTCTCGTCCTTAATGACTTGTAGTCTTCCGCTGCTTTAAGTGGCTCACTTATCCTGCAGGGTACCATCAGAGCAGGAGTTTGATTTATACACATACCGCCAAACATACGCAGCACACATAATGACAACAATTATGCAATCTCACTCAAGGGCCTTCATACCAAAGTATAACTTGTAATAGATTCATATGTTTTCTGAAGAAAGTTTCCAGTCTAAATCTCACCTTCATGACACAGAGTTGCTTTATGAAGTTACCAGAACCATTGCTTTGTTGTGACATAACAATGGTTGTTAGCACATTGCTATGTGGTTGCTAGTATTGCGTTTGATTGCTACAGTATTGCTATGATGTAGGTTGTTGCTATGCGCCTGCTTATGACGTTCATTGACATGACGTGCATCCTGTCAATTCAATGCAATTTAATGTTTTTGGGGGTTTTTTTCCATTTGCTTGGAAAAGTAATGATATGCTTATCCTAAGCAATCCACACAATTTGAGGTATCATTTATGCCAGTAGCACAAACAAGTTAGACACTGACGTTTAATACTTTGTGTCAGAGTTTGCAAACACCACTGCATAAGAAATAACAGAATAAGAACAAACAGTCTATTGACACAGGAGCCCAGTTTACAGGGTCAGTCACCCCACTGCAGAGGCGTTGACCCTTAGGTTTGCCATGGGAAACACAACAACATGTGATCTGAACTCATATTCCTGACACAGCTTTCTGACAGGACAGTGTGTGGGTACTTCTGAATCACTGCAGGCAACTTCCTGTTCTGTATGACTAAGTCAGAGAAGGTTATTGAAGGCAAGATATTATCATATAATGCTAATGTACTGTAATTCAGTCGTCTTACGAAAATATTCTCATTTTGGTAAAATGATTTCTCACTCTCTCAAGCCTACACAAAGACACTTACATGGATGCAATAACCCTTGTTTTGCTGTTTATCAAATGTAACAACAGGTAACTATTACACATTTGTCTAGAATAGACCAGTTTGTACAAAAGCACAATACTCACTTGTATACCCTCTATTGTATGTAGGAAAACAGAAACCTAACAGGCTTATAACAACAGCAGATGTTAGTGTTAAATAAAAAGGAAGGTTTAAGTGTACACTCACCACATTTACTAGAAAAACCCAGATAGGTATATAAACCCATGCACATGAACATCCACTCTGAGAGCGAGAGAGAGGTTTCGCTTCCTACAAGTCCAAATTTGGCAAGAAGTCGCTGAAACCTCCAGGAATTCACCAAATGCTGAACTTTGTGGCTTTAGAGTCGTTCTGGAGATATGACCGACTGTCAGGAGGTCACCACCACATAGTCACATGGCAGTGCTTAAACACTCCCTCCCACTTTTCTCTCTCCCTCCCTTTATTTACATTACACAAAGTGCGCTGGTGTAGCTCACTGAAGTCAGTAGCTCGGAAAGAGTGACCGGATATGTCACTGAGGCTGAGGTTTCTGGCCAATCAGCTTTAGGATTTCCTGCAATGCTTGTATTTATCATCTTTTTCTAGTTTTTCACACAGGTGTTTTGTGGTAACTGTCTTTGGTGGTCATAAAAAGCAATGCCCCTCTCTCTCTGTTGCTCTGGTGTGTAGTATTTTCCACCCCTAATATGGGTAGTTTCCTGTATTTTGTATGGAGCAAACAAAAGATTAAAGGGGAAAGGAGCTGTACTGTGGCAGCTGTACCCATAGGAAGGCAAAATCATAAGTGAGATTTCTTTAATGTGTTAACTGTTTCTCCTAGATGAAATGAGATCAAACAAGAACCAGCTTTTAATATTTTTTTTCGATTTAGCAAAACACCCCAGTAATCTCACGTTTAAAAATAAATCACAGATTGTGTTCATATTCTGCAAAATTAATAAGGCTGCATCACCAAATTTGAGTTTTCATATTTGTAAGATATACATCTGAGACAAAACATGCTTAAAGGGATGGTTAATTTTGTCATTATTCACGCACCTTCATGTCATTCCAAACCTGTATGAGCTTTTTTCTTATGCTGAACATAAAAGAAGATATTCTGAAGAATGCTGGTCATCAAAGAGTTGATGGTCCCCACTGACTTCCTACTATGGATGTTAGTGGGGACCAACAGCTGTTTTGTTTTTTTCTTCCTTCTAGATCAGTAAGTGATGAAAATACATATTTTACACTGCTACATGGAAATAACAGAAAAAGCAGGTGAACAATTCTACCATCTACTGGAACGGATGGCAATGGTGGCCACTTTTTTAGCTGATAGCATGCTTTAATAGAAATTTAAGAACAATATACAGTCATGAATTGAATTCCTTAACCAAAATATTCATTAAATTATATCCTTTTGTGTTCCATTGAAGAAAGAAGGTCAAACATGTTTTGCAATGGCATGAGAAGATATAAATGACAGCTACCTAAAAACAAATTCTAGTTTCACTATCAAGACTAAGTGCTAGATGACATCACATTTCCACAGTCATTTCAAAAGTGTTGATGATATACTTCACGGTTATGTGTTGCTACAACTGTTCAAACATACACACTATTAGTTATTAGGCTACTTCATATAAGTAAATAGTCTAGTTGCTTTAGCTGGGTTTGTACTGTTTCTAGTTGCCAAGTGGCTTGAAACCTGCAATTGCATAATTGTAAATTCCATAAACCTCCTCTGAACGAAAGCTGCCAGCTATACTATAGAGATCTGAGAAACCACATAGCGATGCACTAAAACTAGCTTTACTTCTGTTTTACTTTCATACTGGTCAGGAAGTTGGCTTAATTTAGCCCAATCTGGCATCTGCTGCCTACGTGTAATGACAAACCTATAGTGCTGTTTTATTCTGGGAATGCTGCTATAACATCTGCTCATAAAATTGTCGTCTTGCATCTCACATCTTCCTTTTCCCCATTCCTCCCACTCCTCCCACCCACTCTCTCTCTCACACACATGTAGGAGTGAGGGAGGTAGGGTTGCTTAGTGACAGTTGCCGTGAGACCACCGTGGGAGGTGAGGCAGTCATTAGAAAGAGTGTTGCTATAGATACGGAGCACTAATACAGTAACCGTGGGTGTTATAAGTTGCAGGTTGTAAGATTGTAAGACTTTGAATGTTACAACAGAGGTATAATATATACAATTTCTTAAACGTAAAGGTTCTTTATTGGTATCTATGGTTCAGTGAAGAACCTTTAACATTCATGGAACCATAAAACGGTGGAAAAATGTTCTTTTAAGAACAGTTTACTTAAAGGCACTGGAGAACCAAAAATGGCTCTTCTATTACATCATTACAAAAATCCCCTTTTGCAAACTTTATTTTTAAGAGTGTATTCAAATATATTTAGACATAAAGATGGAATATCGCCTTCATCAATATTCAAATATAGCTACATCACGCGGAAACCATAATTGCCATTTTTAGGTTGACTTTAACTATAAGGATAAATTTAACTTTAAACTTGTTTATTATGTTCACTGTGGTTCGTGAAGTCATGTTCAATGATCTCTTTTTATCTGTACTAAGTTTAAAATCATTATTTATAACCAAGAAGTTATATATTTGCACAGCAACAATTTTCTATATTTATTTATTTTTAAATGCAGTAGTGTTGCCAGATCTCATTATAAAAACATGTATTTTGATAATATAAACTAAATCACATAATGTATTGAAAAATTCCAATATTTTATATATATATATTGGTGTAGGAGAGGGACAGAGGACAAATGGCATCATGTCTTGATCAGTAGGTGGGCCAAGCACTAGCACTGACCCAAATAATATGTGACTATATTGTATAAATAATCCCCAAACACACATCCCACTACAGCCACATTTAGAAACAACTTCAAGAAAAAAAACAGCCCAAAGTCTCTTATAATGAGAGGACATGGCAACACCGGTAGTTAGGCAAGTTTGATGTTTTTATGCCTATTAAAGTTACTTAATCACCCAGATCGACAGTACAAGGTGGAATAGATGACTTACTTTTACAACCGGTGAATTTTTTATGTTTCTTCTTCTCAAAAAGTGTAGTATTCTTCATTTTCTTTATCAAGCTCATATTTGCATTTTCTAGTGAAGAACGAAACAGTGGAACACTGGAAGAGCAGCCGCTTGGCATTGAATTAAGCCACATGGTTAATGATTTTTATTTTATTATTTGCTTTTATGATATTGCAAACGTCAGCTTACTGACCCACAAGCATTTAACAATATTCTGGTATGTTCTGTAGTTGAATAATCAATATCAGTGCTTTGCTAAGAATGGTTAAGTCAATATGGCATACTAATGCATGCTATTTTTCTCCAGTGTTATAAGAGATTTATATTTTTTCTTGCTTTCAGTTTAGGAGGAAGCAGTTCGGTGTTTGTTAAACACACAGGAATGTGTAGTAACTTGCTGAGCAGGTTGCATCAGAAACATAATACGTCCAATTAAACTTTTATAAGAACTAAATGCTCAGCATATTTCGCTCTGCAAATACACTCAGATCCACCAGAGCCAGTTTATATTCAGCGGCCCCAAGAGGTACTTCAACACTTAAATCAAATATTAAAAAATGCCCAACTAAGTGTCATTCATGCAAATAAAGACAGCTTAAAGACATTTCAAACCAAACGTTTAAGGGGATAGTTGACTCAAAAAAAAAAATTCTGTCACCAAAAGAAGATGTTTTGAAGAATGTGTGTAAGAGTTGATGCTGTGCTCCCATCGACTTCTATAAAGAAAATACCATGAAAGTCAATGGCACCCAGCAGCATTTTGGTTACCAACATTCTTCAAAATATCTTCTTCTTTGTGCTCAACAGAAGACAGAAAAATAAACAGAACAACAGATTTTTAACTTTTCTTTTAACAAAAAAGTCTGTAAAAACTATAAAACTAATAACCTGTTCAAAATGAAGTTAAGTATTTGGGCATTTTTATATTGTGAAACTATAAGAGAAAATGTCTTATTTAATTGATTTGCAGATGACATTTGGTTTGATAAGAAAATACTTTTTGAGGCCAGTTTTGTGTTGTGTAGCAAAATACCTAGAAAACGAAAACAACATTACATTAAATGCAATGATTTTACTAATCAAATTGGCTTCATAAATACACTTTGTAACAACATTCAAACATGACCTTTGAGATATTATCTGTCATATTAGTTGAGCAGCAGGTCAGCTCTGCTGTGAAACGTGAAAGGCATCCCTTCTGATAATGAGCTGTAATTGCTGTGTAATTAGGTGAAACTGTGAGCTGTGATCCGCATTCATTGTCTTCAAACACCTTGACATAATTAGTCTCTGATTAAATTCTATTGGGTGGGAAGACACCTTTTTACAGCGCTATACTTCAGCACTCAGTACAACATGCTAAAACATCGGAAATATTTCAATAATGTGCTGCGTGGACAGCTACTGAAAGGTGCACATGCCACAAATTTGCATGGGAAGCATATTTTTAAACAACTTTTTTTCTTGACGCACGAAATGCTGCATATACTAAACATTTCATAATAATGGAAACAGAGGTTGTCTTTAGCTAGCACAAATGGTTAAAGCTAATTGGACTCACCTTAACAAAAGCATTCGTAATAAAGATTCATTTTAAAGTTAGTTTCAAATTCTTCATTTAAAGAGGCAGTGCAGAAGAATCGAGGAACTCTCATTAGACGCTTAAATCTAAGGGTTTAAAAAAGTAATGAACAAGGGACTATTACAGTCCATTAAGCAGGATGACATGACATGACCTGAAGACAGTTCTGCAGTGGCTTCAGGACAAGTGACTGGATGTCCTCAAGAGGCCCAATCAAACACAGAAAAGTCCCAAAAAGACCTTCCGAAAAGTCCGAAAAATAGGAGAATCTGACCAAATACAACTTCTTCAAGTCCACCAAAGAAGGTTCTAGAAAGGATTGAATACAATGATGCACATTTACTTTTCTTTTCTTTAAAAAACACGTTTTATCTTTTCGGTGTAATACAAAAAAAGTCTGTAACAAAGTGTGGGAAAACTGACAGCGAGTGAATAATTTCTGATAGCTCTGTAGCTTCACAGAGTCAAAAGGCATGTGATGAAAGAATGATTACAGAAAATCAGCGAGTTATTGAGGCAAGCAGCTGTCAAGACCAGCTTAAAAAGAGGATCAAATTGAGTCCTTTTAAAGTCACAGATTTCAGATTCTAGAGCCAGCATTTAATCAGTGCTATACAGACACGCTAATCCGTGTTGTCCACGAGGATGAAAAGCTGTTTAAAACAGCACACACACACAAACAGAGCAGAGTGGGTAAACGCAGAGAAGTGTTTCAGCTGCCGTTCCAATACTTTCACTACTGACTGACGCATCCTAGAATTACAGAGGCTGTGATTACTTTCTTTTTCCTTTCCTTTTTTAAATGACCCACAGGATGGCTCCAGATGAAGCATTTCAAGGTTATTTGTCACGTATATATTAGTGAAATAATTATCCATATCGGTTATTTGTCCCACAATGCAAAAATGTATTAACTATCAATTTAGAACATATGCATGCCTAATAACATGTAATGTAATAGCCTCTCAAGAAATGAAATTCGTTATTTCTGAATTAAACAGAATAGTATAGCAGGTTAACAGAATATTAGAGTTTTTTATGTAAAATATACCAAAAATGCAAACACAAAGAAACAACAGAAAACTGCTTTCATCGTGGGAGAAATCTGCAGGATGGTAAAAACTGTAAAAGTGTTAAAACTATGATAAACTGAGCATGTAATACAGTCTTGTGATTAATTTAGCAAATTATGATTAAATTAGCAAATTAGTTCAAATTAAATTAAATATTTAAGAAACTGAAATGCAAGGTGTGTGGAACTTTATACAGATTTATAATGATTTCAAATTATATTAAATTCAAATGTAATTTTTAAAAAAAAATTAAATTAAGACTTTTACCACAGGGACAAAAACTATTAAAAACTGTTAAAAACATTTAAAATATAATCTTTGTGTTTCACGCTCAAACAGGTTTGGAATAACATGAGGTTGAGCAAATTATGATTTTTTTTTAAATTTATTTTGGGATAAACTTTCTGTTTAAGAAAGGCATTCCTTTAGATAAAAACAGATCCCTTTCATCAGATACGGTCATACCTCTACTTGACAAGGCAAAATAAAGTGAAACTACTAAAAATGAAACGAACCAGCCAAGTGCATCTGAACACAACCACCACGAGCTGAGCCTGCAAGCAATCCCACAATCCATTTGACCAGAGCTACACCTGAGGGTCTGCGGATTAATAAAGCGCTTACCTCCTCTCTTTTCCAGCATTCACTCTATTCTGTCAGACAGGTCCCATACTGCTGATTATTCCTCATCCATCCTCAAAGCTCATATACTCTCTTTCCCTCCCTCTCCTTGTATCCCCCACGCACACACACACACACACACACACACACACACACACACACACACAGCTCAGGGTCTCAAAGGAGCTCCTGCCATCTCTTCACGACACAGACAAACACACACAAAAAAAAAACACTTTCACTTGTCTCTCAGAGCTCTACCTGAATCGTGTTCAGCTGTTCTTTAGCTGCTGGTTATAACGAGCAGTCAGTAAACACATTCAAATCACCTGCATTATATGGCAGGAAATAATGGTCCTAAAAATAAAAAGACCAAAGTGCAAATATGAACACAGCATTTTCTCTTTTTTTTCATAACACCATTCTCACACACACAAAACACAAAAACACAGTAACGCTGACACTCGTGTTTTACACTTAAACTGTATATATTTGCCTAGAGCACTTACTTGAACTTCAGACTTTTACTAATATGTTTAATGCTTCTTATAAACTTTTTACATTGATGTCAACAGTTCGCAAACTACTTTGTGTGATCGACATTGAGGGCAGTTTTGTATATGACAAACATAAGAACACTTACCGTGTTGCTTGTAGAGACAGTCAGTCATTCACACTGATCCTGTGTGACACAACCGCACCCTCACAAACACACACACACACACACACACACACACACACACACACACACACACACTCTGCAAAGTTGAATGACTACATTTCTGACAGTCTTTTGACAGCTCGAGCGTAGGGAACACAATGTGTATAAATATAGCTTCCTGACGCACATGTGGTGATTAGTGCTGCAATATTAACAGAGACAGGAGGGAGAAGAGAGAAGGGTTTCATTTCATACATGCATTCCTGAACAGCGTGTGTGTGTGATCAAAAGGGGGTGGGGCAAAGTTCATGAGCTCCAGGAACAAAGCTGGTGAGATACTCACATAAACACAGAGTTTTCAGTCATCACGTTTATTCGTATCTACAGCATGTGTGAGCTTCATTTCAATAATAGCACCGTTTTCATTCTTCAAATACAAGTGAGCTATGTTTGATAGCGTGCTGCGGTCCCTTTAAATATCATATATGCATTATATATGTCATTAAAATGTCAACTGGATATACATTTGTGCCATTCTCAGGAAACGCTGCCATTCAGTCACTAAAATTTAAGGTAAGGTCCATTGTCTGTTTTTAATAGTGTGGCAAAGTAAGTTACTTTCAAAACAAGCAGCTTTCTGAGCAACTTACCAGGTAAAACGGCAACATTGTTTTGAAAAATGTTTCTAAAATGCTGACATGTCCAGTTTTCTTGTTATGAATGTAACATTATTTTAGGATTACAAAAACGTTTCTTACAATATTCTACTGTTTTTGTTTTTAGCCAAAATGTAGCATTATTCGTTTATATATATATATATATATATATATATATATATATATATATATATATATATATATATATATATATATATATATATATATATATGTATATTCTAAAACATTTTTCTGTCAACATTATAACGCAGTGCATAAATCATATACTAAATAAGTCATAAAACAATCCATAAAAGATTATTATATATATATATTTTTATCCGAGTATCAGCTCATTAAATGTTACCTATTGAAATAAAAGTGTCATGTCATTTTCTGTTCAAGTGTTGTGAAATTTTCCTCAATCTTTTTTTTTCTTCTTTTTTTCATTTTCAGGCAAAAATGTCAGCGTGTCCTGATAATGATCGACTTTATTCATAGTGGCACATTCAGCTTTAATATATGCCTCCTACAAGAGAAAACAACAAGAGTAAACATTAATTATGAACAATGGGTTAACACAGTGCACACAAAATCAGCAAAGCACAGTGACATTTGGGATACCACTCAATTACAAAAAAAAGGTTCTCAATGACAGAGATTAACCGATATTAAAATGTCAGCATAAAATGGAAGGAACAACCAGCAAGTACACTGATATTTTATTTTAATATTATATTATAGGATAGTCTCTCTGTGCAGTGTTCATTCAAACATAAAGCAGCTTTATTTCAGAGGAACATTATCGACTGTGCCTGATATTTCTGTACATATAGAAATACTGTCACTGTCTCCAAATCGAATGCAGCATTCATTTGATATAAGATGTTTTCCAATTACTTAACAGAAAGAAATGCAACAGCAGTTAAGTAAAGTAAGCTATTCAACATGCAATTACAAAACTGTACCAAAAGTCCTCCCTTCACAGAGTTCAAGCAACTACTGTACATTGCAACAAGCATCTCGTGCTGATTGGCTGCAGGTTAGCGTGAGGAGGGGCTACTGCACCCGGAGGCGGTGCAACAGAACTGATGGACAGAATCACTCTCGCCCTCCTCCTTCTCCTCTTCCTCACTATCGATGAGGGGCAAGAGGGCCAGAGAGTTGATAGAGAGATACAGCGACAGAAAGTCAGAAAAACAGGGATGAAAACACATAAAGAGAACAGACATGAGAGAACACACACTACATTATTCAGCTTAATTTTATCTAGCTGTAGTGAACTAAAGGAAAGTGCTGCACCATTCAAAGTGCTGCAGACAAACTGCTTTGATCAAATATGTCCTCTAGATGGCAGACTCAACACATTCAACTAGTTCACTAAATCACTACTTCATGCATCATCTGTACTGGAGCGCTGCAAAACTTTTAGCCTAATTGGGAAATCTATAAATATATTGTCTGTATATGTATAAACACCCAATTGTGTGCTACTGTTTAGTGGAAGTGCTTAAACAGAAGTCAGTGCAAGCACCACTTTTTAATTTAATGCGAATGAAAATTAGTTTATTGAGTATGTTATATTGTCTTTATCTACTTGGTCACATCTGTTTCACAACCCATGTTGCTGTGCTGTTGCTTTTTTTTTTTTTTTTTTTTTGTCAATTGAAAATAATTACATAAACACATCTTTAATGTGTCATTTTCATTAAAGCTAAAGTATGCAATTTATGTAACATTATCAAACAGGTTTCCTGAATACTCTAATTGTAATTAGTCAGCAGACAAATAGCCCCGCCCTCAACTCACACCATTGGTTGAGCTGTTGCTGGGCTGACCTGATTCTCCAGTAATTCTCATGTAAGATCAAGTTTTTATGCACTTGTTTTTTTTTTTTTTTTTAAGAAACTAACCAACAAAAGGCTGCATTTATTTGTCTGCATTTCAGGATAAGGCATACTTTTTAATTATAAACGTCACAATCAATAATCAATACAATCAAATCAATGGGTCTCATGTAAACATATGAATTAAATTAAATTAAATTTTTGATTCCTGAAATAAAATTCTTAATAAATTCTTAATTTAAAAAATGATACGTAAATACACACACATATATATATATATATATATATATATATATATATATATATATATATATATATATATATATTAGTGCTGTCAAATTATTAATTGTGATTAATCACATCCAAATTTACATATGTATGTGTTACGTTTATATATTATGTATATATAAATAATCATATGTAAACATATACAGTATATATGTATGTATGCACACACATTTTTTTCTTTTTCTCCCAAATTAGTTGCCAACACAATATTTCTACTAAACTAACAAAAAAAACAAACAAAAACCTCAGTCCCACTTTATATTGTGTCCCTAATACCTGTGTACTTAAATAGGAAGTAGATGTGTCCATAGTTTGTAACCACAGTGTAAGCACACACTGGTACACAGTATCTACAGCTCTAATGTTTATGTAACTACACACATGTGACAACCCACTGACTGTATGTGTAAGTACAAATATGTAACAGGACTAACAGACTTATCGGTAAAGAAAGTGTTACACTTTATATTAAGTAGACAACTCCTATGGATTTACCATCTAATTAATGTAATGTTACACATCAGCGACCACCAAGTTAGGCTTTACATATAAATTGTGGTCCGGAGAGATGCACTTTTTATGAAGTGGACACCAAAACACAGTGGTGCACCAAATCCACATCCAACACCTCCCACTTTACACATCCCTAAACCTACCCCTCTACACCCCCTGGATCAAACTGCTCCAATTATACGTACTGTTGTTACCAAATGTAGTTATATAATTAAAGCACTCATTGAAGTGGAAAAAGTGTTGTTACCAGTGTCCTGTTACACGTTTGTACGTAACACATTATGAGGGTTATTACA
Organism: Puntigrus tetrazona; assembly: GCF_018831695.1. Classification (NCBI taxonomy): domain Eukaryota; kingdom Metazoa; phylum Chordata; class Actinopteri; order Cypriniformes; family Cyprinidae; genus Puntigrus; species Puntigrus tetrazona. The sequence continues at coordinate 19,380,002 of NC_056706.1, read as the reverse complement.
TGCGTGTAGTTACAGAAATACTAGAGCTGTAGATATTATGTACCAGTGTGTACGTACACATCTAGTTACTATGTAAGTACACAGGTATTAGGGACACTTATAAAATGGGACTCGTTAGCACATGACTGGGAGCAGGAGACGGTTTTTAATAGCAGCTGTTGTTATTTTTTTAAACACACTTGAAAACACTTTCATGTAAAGGTTCCTCAGAATGACTTTACACAAAGTCCCCTTGTTTCTTGAATGAGGCAGACTGATCAGACTTTAGTTCAATTTATCACACGGTTTTCTCATTCGCATCAAATTAAACAGCGCAAACCTTTGAGTGAATCCCACTCAGAATGATACTAAATTAAATTAAAGAACGAAACGTAACATCAGAGTGAAGAAAATCAGAAAGTGAGGGAATCAGTCCTAGTCTCAAGTAATGAGGTTGCTTTTATTTTGGGAGGCGTTCTGCCAGCAGACGTGCGCACGAGGCTTTAAATGGCACAGTTAAGCAAAAGAGGATAGAGAGCGACAGATCAAGTTCACACACTCTGTGTCTGTCTCTTCTTTTACTCTCTCTCTCAATCATGGCTGTTCTGTGAGGCTTAAACGGAGCCAGCCATGTTTGATCCCGCGTGTACACAGACTTAGCGAGACGCTGGAGGAAGACAGAGACGGAATGAGGGACGCTGGTGGACAAGGACACAGAAATAAAGGAAGAACGGATGAGGTGAAAGTTGTAGCAACTGCATATGACAGGCATCCGTCAAACCGTGAGGCATTAATTGGTACCTCTCACTTCCTCAAGCGTCCGTCTGACAAGCCTCATCTAGCATCTTCTCTGACAGCGCTAAAGTGATCACTTCCTCCTCCGCAGTCCCTGAAGTGTCCTTCTCTTAGCGCTTCACCGCGAGGGCAAGAGGAAGGACGCGGCACACACAAAACGTGACACACCAGGTGAGGGCAGCCTTTCGGATGAGTGCAACAGGTCAAAGGTCAAAGGGTGAGGGGCAGAGTGGAGTGTTTGGTAAACTGCTGGTGAATCAGCAGACCACAAGACGTCGGAAAGCATTACACCATGTCCTAACATCCTATGTCAAGATGAGTTAAAGCAACAAGTGATAAATCATGTCTCTTCCGTGTAAGCTCTGCTGATTCCATACACTACCAGTTAAAATGTTAAAATGATCAAAACACTAAATGCATTTGTAATGCTTTCTATTGTAAATAAATGCTATTTTTAGCTTTTATTCATCAGAGGATCCTAAAAAATATAATGGTTTCCACAAAAATAGCAGCAAAGCACCATATTAGAATGATTTCTGCAGGATGTGACACTGAAGACTGGAATAATAATAAAAATTCAGCTTTTAAATTGTATGTGACCATAAACCAAGTCACTGGTGTATATTTGTAGCAATAGCCATACATTACAGTTCTTATGTCAAAATTATTGACTTTTCTTTTATGCAAAAAATCACCATATTCATTTTCCATGAATATATTTTGTAAAATTCCTACAGTAAATATATCAAAACTTAATTTCCGTTTAGTGATATACATTGCTAAGAATTTAATTTGGACAACTTTAAAGGTGATTTTCTCAATTAATTAGATTTTTTTAACCCTCATATTCCAGATTTTCAAATAGTTGTGTTTTACCCAAAAAACATACATCAGTGGATTGTATTATCTAGCTTTTAGATGATGTATACATTTCAGTTAAAAAAGACCATTATGATTGGTTTTGTGGTCCAGGTTCACATATTACAATAAACTTGTTTTGTCTTGGTAAGCATAAGAAACATTTAAAAACATATATATAAATATAAAATCTTACCAACCTCAAACTTTTGAACATTATTGTATATTTAGGATTTTATAAGTCACAGCACAGCTGTACAGCTGTCTATTCAACAACAGCACTCTTGATTTTGTGAGACTGTAAATACTAAAAAAATATGTATAAATAACTACTGGGCCTGCAGGAAAAAATATATGTTTGAGTACTGCAGTTTCTGAAAAAAATACAAAGCTGTCAATGGAGTGGTCCCTTAGGTACAAAATGCACATGGTCCACATCTTTGTAGAGTTTACATAGTACCTTTTGAAAAGTGACAGCTTTGTACTTTTTCTGAAAAAGTGGAATATGCTCAGACTGGAGGTGTTTTCCTTTGAGGACAGAATACTTGATGGACACTTGTTGTATCACACATGGTGTAAAGCAGTGTTCACAATCACAGCATACTGCAGCAAAATGTGTACATTATAATGCGACCTGTGGATTTGTGGCTTATCTTTTTTCACTTTTATTTATAGGACATTAGAGTGCAGACAATAGTGGTAGGAGAGGAGAAGTGGGATCAGGATCTGAACCAGCTCAGACTCAAACATGGGCCATTGAGAGCCAACAGCTCTCCCATTGGTAGTTTCTGCATTGCGTTGCTGCAGTCGCTGCTGCTAATGTTGCTGGAAATTACTGTCATTTTGAATGAATGGCTTCAGGTCACGTTGTCACTGCAAACGGCTGTGATTGTGAACGGCTCTTCAGGGTGATGTGGGGATCTGAAGAGCGGAAATGGGCTGAAGTGGCATAAAGGAAGGCTGTGGGGGCAGACACTAAGGGAACCGGAGGATTTTGGCTCTGTCGGCCCTCAGCTGGCCCTTACCTGGCCCGCTCTGAGCACCTGCTGGAGGCCGGCTCGGGTCTGCCCAGCCTGGAAGGGCAGCAGAACTGATGGTGACTGCGGCTTTTAGCTGGCTGATGGGAACTGAAGGTGGAAGCTGAGGAGAGATGAGTGATTGTGGAGCAGCTGGAGGATGAGTGTAGTCTGACACCTCTGAGAGAGACAGAGAAAGACACAGAAAAGGATGGACGAGTGGAGAGCAAATAAAGGGACAGAGAAAGAGGCAGATAAGCAGACAATAGCAGAAACATACAAACAAGCAAAAGCAGTTCATACAATGCAGAACAAGCTGTAATGAGATGTTAAACGTTAATGTTAAAAAGTGATGTGAGATCAACTTAAAAATGAGTGTAAGCAGCAATTACTATTACACACACTGAAAAAAGAAAATCATTTGGACCAACTTTTTCAAGCATAACGTATAATCAATGTATAGTCATTTTTTTTATTTTTTAATCAAAGATGCCAGTGTTCTTGCAAGTCTGCCAGCATTCATTATTTTGGCCCAATATGTGTCTGATAACCTAACAATGGCTGATATTAAAAATCTATTAAATCTGAAACTGACTAAACAAATAAATGTGAATTTGTGCAACATTTTAAATGTACATTATCAAAAAGTATGATTTAATAGTGTTTTCGAAGTATTAATGTGACTTACATTACATTTTAAATTGTGGAAAATATAAAAATAGACTTTAGACATGCTTAATATACAATATAGACTAACTATTCAATGATAACTGATACGGAAACATTATATTGTGATCTCTAGTGTGATATAAGTTTGTCTAGTTTTGTTTTAAAATAAGAATAAGAATATTAGTCTGGGTTTAAGAGAGCTATTCAAATGTCATACTTTGCAGTAATGGTCATGCTGCTGTAAAGTAAAAAGCAGCATTGTTTGATGTGAATGAGAAATAGAGCGAGAGAAAGATGGAGAGAGAGGACTCTTGAGCTCAGAAAGGGACCTAAAGACTGCTACCACCCCGGTGGCTTACATAAACCAGTACAGTGACTGAAATCTTCACATTGTGTCAGTCTGCTCATTATGCGTATGGTATTTTCCCCCCTTGATGCCTTTATTCGGTCCTTTTCATACTGTATGCACTCATGGTATTTGCTATTCAGCTGACATTCAAAGGCGGCCCACATGCAGTTTAAGCGCTTCTGTCTGCTTCCACAGCAAACGGCCACTTACAAGTTCAGCTTGGGAAGATTTCCAGTCTCACACTGCAGCATCTCCAAGAAGAATGAAGAATCAGTGAAGTGGTCTTTACTGAAACACTACATGCTCTTCCATAAAAGCAGCTGTGCAGCATGAGTCACTCCATCTGTAGCACGTTAGCATTTAGCTCTAAACCACAGCAATCAAACCCTTTCATTTTACCATGGCAACAACATCATGTGATACAAATGTATGTTTTCTTCAAGGCTGTAAAATATGCAGTGTCTCCCTCAATTTTAATCAAACTAAAATTCATCCTGTGTTTTTTAACTAAGCAAATGTGACACGTGCAGGCGAAATGAGACAGAACGAGCAGGTTTTCAGATGATATAAAAAAAGCTAGTTAAAATCACCTAAGCAAAGTGGCATGTTTTCCTCAAAGTGTGTTTTGTATTTATATACAAGTTCAGCTGTAAAAACAGAAATATTCGTAAAATAAATAGTTTAATTAAAAATACTATTTTTTTTATCAACAATAAAAAATGAAAATCTTATATTGTAAATCAAGAATGACAGAACATTTTAATTAAAGGGGCATTTTTTTTCTAAAGCATTTTTTGCTTCTAGGTATATAATATGTATTATCAATTATAATTGTCCTAGTCTGTTTTTATAGAAATCTACCTTTTGTTATACTATAATTGCGAAAACGTAAGGATCCACATCAAAATATATTTGCATTGTTAAAACATAATTTCTATTTCAAAAAAACTTTCTATTCCATTCTTTATATTGTACAATCCTGAAAAAATGTGTAAAAGTGTAACACAAAAAAAAAGCAAACCATGTGAAACTAGTGTATTCATTAGTAGCAGAATCCAGCAACACACTGTCAACACACTTTGACACTTTTACTTTAATTGGTCTGGAATGAATCTATTTACTACAGCCTTAAACAATGTGGGGAAAATATTTTCACAATATTTGTCTGTTTAGTCCCTCTAAACAAGGTCAAAAAGAGAAAGAACGCGAATGCCGCAATCATGAGGTAAAAACGACTGTGAATTAATAAAAAGCTAATAAATAGCTCCTGAAATGTTACATAACATATACCGTAATGTTTCAGTTTCATGGTGATAATACACCGGCTCAGGAACGAAAAGTGAATCATTATAAATCTTAACAGCTTGGTTCATGAATATTAATTAGGAAACGTAACGTTCGCTTAGCCCTTGTTGAGGCAGGTAAGTGGGCGCTAGATATAGTAAATTACCACTTGCATGAGGCTTCAGCTTGGTTGGTTTATGTGGCTGGATGCAATTTTTTTCATTGCACTACGACGTAAAGTAACTAAAAAGCACAGAAAGTGTTTGCTTTAAAGTCACCACAGTGTTTATAACGTACAGTATATATGCAAATCATGTGGACTGTCGCTGCAGATCGTTATAGACGCGGGATTAAACAGCATCTTACCTCAGTAAATGTTTTGTGACAGAGACTGAATTAAAGGCAGCGAGAGAGACAGTCAGTCCCCGGAGCTAGAGCTCCCAGTGGGAAGATTACGCAACACCAACAGTAAGAGCTTTTCAACAGAGCCACATTTATTACCCCCACGCCACAGCCTGCACCTATCCGCTAAAGCACGAGTAATAGCCTCACCTGAGGGGTCTCGCTTTCCATCTCACACACATTCATGCGCCAAGTCATTGCTTTTGCAAAGCTAAAAGATAAAGCTCGATTTCCATCTCGTTCCTGCCACACTTAACTGTAATTAAAGAAAGACTCAATCCTCTCTATTTATACTCTCCACTTCCCTCATACCTCCGTTTATCTTTTTCCATCCCTCAATCTTTCTAGCGCTTTACCGCCTGCTTTTACTTTGGCACGCCGTAGGGTCAGGAAATTGCTCTCGTAGTGAGAGAGAGAGAGAGAGAGAGAGAAAAGAGAGGCTGTCTTAAAACCTAGTGAGCTGCCTAGCTAGTCAGCATTTGCATCGCTGAAACATCAGAGTATTGAGTTTGAACTCGTATTGAACTCAAAATCCTACTTATATATATATATATATATATATATATATATATATATATATATATATATATATATAACATTTTACATAAATGTCACAACTCAAAACCTAGCGAGCTGCAAACCAAAAGATAACATTTGGGCATCATAAGCACATTTGAGCACACGATTTTAATGTAACTCAACTCATTTAAACTCGATCTTAAGTTACCTATACATGCACATAATTTTTTTTTGCAGATGCATTTGAACATTTGATTTGAATTTCCAGACTGAACGTAGACAGCATTTTTTGGCATCATAACCATGTCTGAAAGTTTGATTTGAACATTCAAACTAAAAATTAGAGAGCCAAGTGAGCAACCTTAGTGAGCAAAACTACACATTTAACTGATTGAACTTTAACTCAACACCTGATAAGCGGCCTAGACTGATACTAATGGAGTATTTCATTGTTTAAATCAAGCACTTCAACTCAAAAGCGTATAAGCTGCCTACGCTGACAGAATTTTAGAAATCTGGTCATACTTGAAACTCTAAATGTAAGAAGTTGCCTACTTAGCAAACCTACTTTGGGCACATAAAACTGTTAAATCATTTAAACTAAACGTTCAAACTCAAAACCTAATAAGCTGTGAGATAGCAGTATTTTGAGTACTTTAGGTCCATCCTGTCTAGATGGCATCTTATGCATCAAAAACATGATTATACATTTGATTGTAATATCCCAAATTCAAAAGCTAGTGAGTTTCCTACTTAGACAGCATTTTTGGGTAGCATTGTATACCTTAAATGTTCCAATTGAATATTTAAATCTATAGTGTGCTGCCTAATTAAACAGGATTTTAGGGTACTTATGAAATGTTTAGTTGTTTAAATCAAGTATTTAAGCTCAAAATTAAATGAGATGCCTACCTAGATGATAGCATGATATATTTGATTCTAGTAGTCGAAACTACAAACGTAGTAATCAATTTTAGGCATTGAAGGCATGTTTTAACATTCAGCTTGTACATTTAATCTCAAAATCTAGTGAGCAGTTTACACTACTGTTTTAGGAAGCATAGGCATGTTTAATTAAATATTTAAACTAGTGAGCTGCCTAGTTAGACAGCATTTTTAGGCATGATTGACATATCAGGTTATCTGATTTGAATTCAAAATCTAGTAAGCTGCCTACATGGACAGCATTTTTAATACATGTTTGAACATTTACATTTGTGATGTCGAAACTTTGTAAGCTGCTTATCAAAAGATAACATTTGGGCATCATAAACACATTCAAGCATTTGATTTATTTTTTTTAACTCAAAATCTGGTGAGCTGTCTACATAGACATCTTTTTTTCCCCATCACAGACATGTTTGAACATTTGCTTGGAAGTCCAGGCTAAAAACAACTGTGAACTGACTACAGAAGATAACATTATAATGGTGTTTTAAACAAACTGAAAAAATAGTGAGCGTCTGACTAGTCAACAGGTTAGGTTAGGAGAGCATTTAAATGTTTATATCGAGCGTTATACACCCAAAATAGTGATATATCTACATAGAGACAATTTATAACATCAAGCATCATATTTGATTTTAATAGTTTAAAAAGTTGTAGATATCAGTGAAACATTCAAATGAAAAAAGTAAGCAAAATGAGCTGCCAACATACCCAGCATTTTAGGCATCATTAGCATTCAATTTGAACATCTGTACTCAAAACCTAGGGAGCTGCCAATGAAAACAGCATTTTTGGATATTGTAGAAGCATATTTAAACTCAAAACCTACTGATCTGTCTACAGAGAATTTTCAGGCATTTTCAGGTGCATACTCTACTGTTCAGCCCATAAAACTCAAAATCTATCGAGCTGCCTTCCTACGCGGCGATTTCTGGGCATTGTAGATATTTCGCGATTCAAAAAACATTCAGACTTAAAACCAAGCGAGCTGCCAACCAAGACTTTTTTTTTTTTGTGCCATCGTAGACTTGTTCAAATGCCGAAATTGAATATTTAAACTCGAAGAACTGCCAGCCTAGACAGCATTTTTTAAAACTAAACCATCTGAACCAAAACAAAAATGCTGTCTAGGCAGGCAGCGCACTAGCTTTTGAGACGCAGCCAGAGAGCGAGCGAGCGAGGAGGGAGAGACAGGCGTCCAGGGATGAGCAGCAGGATAACTGGAGAAACACCTACACAGCGACCGGTGGATCCAGCGTTTGAGGAGACCACGGGATGGAAGTTTGGAAGCTCACAGGAAGACACAGAGGTGGCTGAAGGACAGAACCAGGACTTCACACAGAGGAGGAGAGGAGAGTGGGAGGAGAAAGACAGAAAATACAATAAAAAAAGTGTGCAAAAGGCTCACTATGGGGGTGGTTGAGGGCAGGGAAAGAGAGGGAAGAGGATATATTTCTCCTGACTCGTAAAACGATAGATGTTTAAAGATCAGTGTCAACGTGTGGGAGCATCTGTGCTTATTAGAGAGCAAAATAAGAGCGAGAGGAGGAGAACAAAAATAACTGGCGAGAAAAACAAAGGAAATGAAGAACGAGAGAAATGAGAACGAGTGTTATTGCGCTTGAAACGGAGAGAGCCAGCATACGGTCCTCCCGTCTCATATACACCACAATAACATACACAAACATGCATATATCAGCTTCGAAAAATATCGAGCGTCCCTTTAAATTAAATATCGTTAGAGCCGTTTCAATGCAATCCAGAGCAAGCTGTGCATTAATATTTCAAGAAAATATAGCATACTCTTATTGAGCCGCTGAAACACTCCCACATAAATGACCCCTCCAATCAGTTTGGTAAAGTTTATGTAATGTGTTTTTACAGTAAAAGCTCTTCTGGGTTCTGTAATAAAGCCAGCGTTTGAGCAGATGTATTAAAGGGGTGACACATCCTTGTTTTCCAGCAGCGGTGTGCCCGCTCCAGCTGACTCAATCCTTCTTTCAAAACAGAGAAATACATTCCTGAAACGTCCTTGATGTTATCAGCTAAGCTGTGCTGTTACAACGCTCCAGATTTTATGTTGAACTCGCATCTATCATGGGTAACAGAAATGCACTGGCAAGATAGATAACAAAACTCTTTTATCCTATAAAGCTGCCAGTTTGACAAAATGTTGTGCTGATCGTTATCAGAATTTATTTGACACACTGAGAGAGGAACAAACAGCTCTAAAGAATACTAGTTAGCAAAAGGAAAAGCCACAAAAACAAGTTTTCCGTTACACTATAGGTCAGCGCTTTGTTAGAATACTGATTGGATATACACGCAAAAAAAAAAAAAACATATATAAATAATATATAACCAACTGTCTGAACCCAATCTACCAATACTCTAATGATAGTTGGCTGAAATGAACTATCAAAAGAAAGTACAAGCATAAATAATGTATCTAAATAGAGAGATCTTAAGAATAAAGCCATTATATGCAGAATCTCTACAAACAAAAAAAATGCCTTTAACTTCCTATAACCTAAATCTTAAAGCATTGTGACTTTTTAATTTTAATGTTATAACCTCATTGTAATACATACATTTAAATATAAAGATTTGCATATATAAATGACACATTTTGATACAGAGATTTTAAGAATAAAGCTGTAACAGGTCAAGAATATTAGCTTTTTTTTTGGTATGGTACACAGTTTTTGTATCTTATCACATGCAATTTAGACTGCAAGCTCACATCTTAATCATCTTTTTTTTCTGTGGCGCTGTAGATTTAGCAGTGGCACAGGAAATAATTGCAGTGATATCCAGCATCAAAATATCTGATTAGTACAGCAAGCCAATAAAATGTCATTCTATTTTTACCATTGCCTATTTTACAACACTTGCATGACTTGCTGCAAAATTTTAATGAATCAGCTAACACTGGTACATAAATCTTCATATTCTGGGAAGGCATAAAAAAATAATCCTAAAACAATGACAATGATTTCATTTCAATATAGGGCATTTCTTTTTTTGCACATTTAGACCGAATTGAGTAAAGAGGATTTTTTTGTAAAAAAAAATGTAATGCTCTGCCTAAAATGGCACAGTTGTAGCTATTCCAGAAAAATAAATAAATAAATAAAAAAATAAATAAATAAATAAATATATATATATATATATATATATATATATATATATATATATATATATACACTTTTTTTTATTTATTTATTTTTTTAAATCAACAGAAGAAAAATCATAAGCAATCTAATGTTTTAGTAATAAAAAACTTCACATAAACTTCACATTTTAGCATGTGCATAGCAATGTAAAATACATGGTCCTGCTTTTATACATTTGATATTGATTAGATTTTAAAGAGCTGTGGCTCTGAATGCGAGGTTTCTGGCTGTGGCAGACTGTAAATGGTACTGCACTGGCATTGCTTCGGCCCGCGGTTACCAGGACACACTCCTGCTGCCTGGCAACCCAGCGGCTGTGCGTGTGTGTGGGTGTACCATGAGGAGTGCCAAGAGATGAATTCCAGTGTTCAGAGACCGAGATGAAGGATTATTACATTCTGACCGCCAGCACCTGCAACCTTTTCTCGTTTTGCAGTGTTTTTAGGAGTTCCACTTAAGCTCTGCCGTAATAACTAGTGGCACTATGGGACTGGTTCAGCAGTGGGATGTGCTCACATGATGAGATATAAACACTAGAAACCCAGTACACAAGCATTATACGTTACGTCGTGTCTGTTGAAAAATCACTCATTTAAACCCTTTCAAGGGCAAGACGGGCAAACTCCTAAAACCTAAATAAAAGAAACTCTCATTACCGAGATAGGTTGAAGTAGAAAGATTCTGCATGTTTTATTTGAAAATATGCTGAAAAGATTTCTGCAAAATCATTATGGAAGACATCAGTGCATCAAAGGGAATATTCTGAGACTGCTGTGAAATGTGATGGGGCTTCAGTATAAAAATCAGGTTGAGAACCACTATTGTAGAGGCTAAAGTTCATGCCTGGTAATTGGAGGGCTGCTGCTTTGCTGCTTGTAAGGAAGCCATGAGCTTTCACCATTACGCCCTCAACCCCAGACTGCTCCAGCTGGATCGCGGCAGTAATAAGTACACTATAAGCTGCTTTGAATAAAAGTGTCCTCTAATCACTACCTCAAAATCTTTGGCGGATGGTAACGCCGGGCTGCTTTAAAAATTGTATAATTAGCACCTGAAGAAATGACTGCTAATATTAATCATAAGATGACTTCCAGGAAAACTTGATATAAGCTACACTTTTCAGATAAGCAAAGGATTAGATGTGGAATAAAAATATGACATGACTCATTAAGGGAATATTATTTCACCTCATTAATGACTCACCTTTATGTTGGTCCAAACCCGGTGACTCTTTCTTTTATGGACACAAAAGGAGAAATTCTGTCTTTATATATTGTGAATGTGAACCCATGAGTATCTTTTGTTGCCGAATTATCTACTAACTTAGTTTATGACAGTGTTTTTGTCATAGGTGTCAGCCACATATTAGTAAAAAATAGTTACGACCTGCTTTCACAGAAGAAAGTCAGGCATGCGGTTTTAAATCAAACACGCTTGGAAGCAAATGTTGACCCAAAAAAGACCAAAGGAATAAAAACACGGTACTTTCACAAACAATCTTTGGTTAAACCAATTCACAGGAAGGAATAATTTGGCGGGTAACATCAAATGCCCCCTTTGACGCAAATAGCTATGGGTAATCATGCCTCATCAAAAACAAATGCTGTGTCACTTATTCAGAAAAAAAATCCCACACATTTTCCCCCACCAAGTCTTTTCCCCAAATCTACTGTTCTTCATATTACAGTCTCTCTCTCTCTCTCTCTCTCTCTCTCTCTCTCTCTCTTCTTCCTCCCACCCATGTTTCTTTCACTGTTGTGTTTCGCCCACCGAGTTGCTCTGAGCTCATACGGTTCCCTCGGCAACAGATCTCCTCCACTCAAGAGCCATGTTTATTAAAGAGACCCGAGAGAGTGCTAGTTATGGCTTATCACACATTACATATTCAATACCTCCTGAGGCTGGGGCACGTCATCAATCCAAACACACGCTGAATCCACTCGCAGTCGCTTCTGAGCTATCATTATCCCGATGTAAAATACGACGGAGTTTTCATATGAGACCGATGAATCAACTTCAAGAAATCAAATAAGAGCGCTGCATTTAATATTCAGCAGCTCTGAAAGAAGGGTTTCCCCAAATCACAGCACAACTGCTATAAGGGAGTATTAAGTGCGTAGTTAAACTATATTTGAAAGAAGATGGAAGACAACTGTTCCAAAATCCTCCAACCCCTGCTGGACACATGTATTATTAAATCTAACATGCAATCCTACTCGATTAGACCAGCTGCAAGAGCTAGTATAACATGAGAGATCATAGTCTGTTTTGTTCAGCATGACTGTCAATAATAAACAGAGCACATAAACTGCAGTTAGCAGCTTCTCAATACTATAATTGATCTAGTAGGAGGTTTTTGGTGAATTAAACCCTAAACTGACAATAAGTCAACATGCAAGGCCAAATAGGAATCTATTGTTTATCTGTATAAATTGAAGCATCCTGTTTTTCAGGGGTTCTGCTTCAATCTTATTTTGGCCCCATTGTAACCCTCCTTCTCTCCACATGGAGGGCTGTTTGAAGGTCGTTCACAACTAGTTATAATACAGCATAGGCATTTGCCTATTTTCCACAATAGCAATGTTTTGTCAGGCAATACTCTATTTTACTGTCTGCAATGGACTCTCAGTAAAGTAAACCCTCTGGGAGATTTCTGAGATGATAGTGATTTAATGTATATATATATATATATATATATATATATATATATATATATATATATATATATATATATATATATATTACTGCCCTAAGTCACTTGGACTAAGCTGTCACAGGACATATCATATGTGTTGGTTATTGATATATGTTTGACATAATTTTTTCATGATTTTTTTTCATGATTCTGTTTTTTCATTGACAATTTTTTCTTGATTTTTGCATCCTCACCTTGTCTGTACAACAAAGATATTTACTGTTAGCTGGTCTCACGACAGCAAAAAACAAACAAACAAACAAAAAAAGGTCAATCCTCGTCACACAATCGTCAGATGAGTGTGGACTGTACTTGTTGGACATAATATTGATGGAACCCTCAACTTCTCGTATAAAAGGATCTAACATAAAAAGTGTATATGTATAATGTATACATATAGTTAAACTTATAAAAGGAGCGGTTAAACGGTTGTAAGTTAACTTGAAGGTCTTTTGTTTTTTGTATTTTGCCAAATTATTTAATTTTAGATTTTAGTAATGTCCTTTAGAAGCTACAGAAGATACTTCATGTTCATAAGAAGTAAGTGAAAATAAGCATTGTTTACCCTAATCACTGAAAAGGTTTACACCCCTGTCTCTTGATGCATTATGTTTCCTTTTTGAGCATTATAATCAGTTTATAATTGATTGCGTGTTGTTAGCTTAAGCACTTGTGACTTCAATAAAAGTCTGATAATTTAATAACCGATTAATACAGAAAACCAAGCCACTCTAAGGAGCTCGTGTACATTTCCTTGCAACTGCAGATAAGGAGAATTTTCATTTCATGCCAAATTTGATACATACATGAACTCAAATGAAATGAGACCTACTGGAATGAAAGTAGCAGCTGTTGGAAATGAAAAATGTGTTTGCGTAATTTCCCTACATGCAGAGTGAAACAATCAATCAACCGGCATATGACAAAAACAGCTCATGGATTACAGAATGAGAAGACTGTATCATTATCATGCATTACTGCAATGCAGACCCATAGTCTACTGCATCTAGAAAAGTGATTACAGCAGTTGCTGGAGTCAGGAACTCTCATAACATTTTTTCAGAGAGAAAGCATGTCACGTTTATTAGGTGAGAGGTTGACATCGCATGTTGAAAATGATAGCTTTCGGCTCTATATAGGAATGGGTGGGAACGTCTTTTTCTCTGTCTATGTGACTGTATGTGTCTCTGTGTTCCTGCAGCGGCGAGAGAATCAGCCTCCTCAGCATGAACGACCTGCTGCAAACATTTCTCATTTATCACAGTTTGAACTGCTGTTTACAAAAAAACCCTTCCCTATATGTAAAAATATTTTTTTACCCATTTACTCACCCTGTATCGTTCTATACACAAATGATTTTCCTTTCTGTGTCACACAGGGGCAAGCGCTACAATAAAACTGCTGCTTTTAGTTTGCATCTTTTAAAGAGCAGTCCATAATTAGAATAAAGCTAGGTTTGTTTAGTAAACATAAGGCTAGGATAACAGCTTCAGCACTAACTATTCAAATCCATCTCCATGAATGTGCATAAATGACTAGTTCAAGAGGCGATGCAACACATTAACTGTAGAGATTAATTAGATGCTTTGTACATACGTGTGTAAGATAATGTGGAGATAATGTCTGCAGTTATGGGAATTATTGGTTACTGCTAGAAGGCATATTTCATCATTACTGTTGGCTGCTTACACCCACCTGTTACTGGGATATGGATTAGCTTTTAGAGAGACAGCTCTTAGTCATTAGTCCACTCCATTAACAGCTTTGTTTAGTGTTTTTGAAACTTTCAACAAGGTCCTTGCACTTTAAACCAGCTGTGACCACAAACGGAGGTGATTACTGACATCAACCAGTATTTACATGAAGGAGAAATATACAGTACGTATTAAGGTCACCATTAAGGACATTTGCAACCTATTTAACATTTGTAATGTGACATATTCCATGTGCAAAGGTATGTGCAAAAAAAAAAGTTACAAAACAAGATCTTACTGTCTTTCTTACTGATACCCCGTACCCATATCATTTAAAAAAGGTCTACTTATTTTCTAAAATAATAAATCAAATACATTACATCATTAAGTCTTAATAGGGATGGGATGCGCCAAAAACAAAAGTAAAAAGATTGAATAAATTGTACCAAACTATGAAATAACAAGATCAAATACACAATGCAAATAATGCAACAAACATATCGGCAAACATTTATAACTGTCTAAGAAAGACGCAGAAATCGTTCTCGCTCACTTCTGCTTGTTAGCCAGGCTTCAAAATCTAACCTTAAACAGTTGCTCGGTAATGTTTTTATTTATTTATTTTTTACAAACATCTTCCCAAATTCACAATGAGAATCATTTAAAAAAAAAAAAGAGAATAATGAGGACTGATTGAATAAATATATGAAAATAAATAATGTTAGATTCATGTTTTAAATAGTTGTTTTTATTATTATTATTATTGAAAAGCAAGAAAAAACTATAAAAAGCATACTTCGGCTGTTTAATTTATGAAACGGTTAAAAGAAAAAAGACTGGCAAAGTACATGGGGGGAAAAAAAGTGAAAAACATTTTTGTTATTTAGCCTTCGGCCCAGTGTTTCATTTTATTCAGTTTCGTCTTCTGCCAAGATTTTTCATTCTGGTGCATCCCTAGTATGTAGCTCCAAAGATTGGATTAGACAAGGTTGCATTTAATTTGAGGTTTTTTTGTTGTTGTTTTTTACAATGCTTCATATTATTTAATATATTATTCCTTATTCATTATTCCTCTCAAAATATTTCCTTCCTATGTTGTTTTAATGCACTGAACTGAATTGAGTGCTGTTTCTGAATTCAAGTAAATATATTGATTCTTGCACACATTTAAAGAAATTAAAATGGCAAGAAATGAAAGTGAATTTTTAGGAGGTTCAGGTAATTGACACAGAACAGCGTAAAACCTAAGCTCACCCAAATCTTTGATATTGCCTGCAAATGCGGATATAACCTTCAGAACATGCTAATCTAATTTCAATTGGACTTTTAGGTAATACTTTAGGCGCTTCTCTCCACAAGCTGTAACCCGAAACGGATGCACTTCAGCCTCCACTACTATTACAATATCAATATTTTATAGAGAGATAAATATTCATTTTGTTCTTTGTTGCCTAACACAACGTTTATTAAGTCTTCAAAGGAATATGAAGATTAATAAGGTTTAATATTCCTCAGACAACTTTTTAGTCACCGTTATCTGGTGGACAGCACTTCAAAGCGGAGCATTATTTTTTTTTGGTGTACAGGAACATCTGGCTTCGGAGCGCTCCCTATTTTGCAAGTCATTCTGTAAAGCAAGGTTGTCATCACTGGTTACACAAGAAGCGTTTGAAAGATGTGAATGAGTAATCCATCTCTGAGCGGAGGTGAAGAGGATGCTCTCACATGCACAAACACACAAACACACACACACACACACACACACACACACACACTCGCTCCGAGAAGCGTCTGTGGGTAGGAGGCAGGGGGCGGAAGGGTGGCTCGAACCCTATGAACAGCCTGCGGGAATCTTCAGTTTCCACAGCAACGATATTATTCATACAACGATCTGCTTTTCATGTGTGAAAAAATGCTTTTATGGAATTAGAATAGACTAAATTGAAAACTGCTTTGCTTTGAGAGCAACCGTGTGCATGGGAAAACACACACAAGCGCTTTTGAGCACACAAACTCCGGCTTGACTTGTGAACTTTGATGATGTTCTGACAGGCTGAGCCGTTGAACAGGAAACGGAATTGATTTTTTTATACTTTCCAACCAAGATGCATGCGATCGCAACTCAAAAAATAAAATACGGTCTCATTAACATTAAAATATGAAGTGCTTTAAATATGCATGTGAGTCGATGCATATTGCTTCCCGGATGCAAGAGTGGTCTCTCTCTGACGGTGAATCACTGAATCACATATCATACATGCGTATAATTATCCACAGCAGGTTTTCCTCCAGATGGAGAAAGTGGTGCTTAAAGCCTTGTGGAAAGATACGTTTCACGATGCATTGATATGAATCAAATGATCGGTTAGATGTATCTGCTTCTTGTTGATTTCATGCATGCTGAATGACTGAACAATATGTGTACAGTACTTTGCCAGATAAAGCTACTTTACAAACAGCTAAATTGTGACCACTCGTGTGAAAGATGGAAATAACTGAATGCAACGGTTTCCACACAATTAAACAGAAATTTAATTAAAATGTATTTTTCTTTAAACTTCAGGCTGAAGACTTTTGCACACTGAATTCTTGTCCAAAATGCACATTAAAAAATAAATGCAACCTCACATTCTGTCAATCATGTTAACACAATGACAACATTTATGTGCATCATATAAAAATCAGATCAGGTTAAATTTTCTGTGTTTTTAAATCCACAGCAAGCATTTTAATAGAAAAGGATTGTAGTAGGATGTAGTAATAAATACATAAAAAGTAATATGCATACAAACATTTTGAACTTTAACTTAGGATCTTTAATCTTCATATGTTTTTTTTCACTGAAATAAGGTTAAAGTTTCCTGCTCATTCTACTTACATGCATAAAAATATAGTAAAATATACTTTCATGTAATTTCTTGTATGCATTTTTGTTTACATAATATGTATGTGTACTGTGTATATTCTTACTTATATATTAATACACATAATGCATGCTTTTATATTTGAAACATTTATTTCTATCATAAATTACGGGAACATAAATATATAGACATGTAAATACAGAAAAACACGTATATTATGCTTTTATTTTACATGCAATTAATCATTTGACAGCACTAATAATAACTTTAAATGTAATATTGTTTAATACACAAGTACTTGATTACAATTATCAACATGAGATTAAGTCAACACACAAAAGTGTGGTTATGAATATATTCATAGAAGTGTGCTCTCTTTAAGGGCACTTAAGAGACCTTTTGTTTTAATAATATTGTATTATCTGAAATACAGTTCTTAATTACATGTTTTTAAGATTTTAAGTATCTTACATGCACATTCAGCATAAGTAAGCATGCTTCTTTTTGAAGGGTTTAAAGCATTTATTCTGTAAAAAAAGGTGATACAAAGCATTTTAAACTAATTCTATTCTGGAAAAGCAAATAAGTGTGAGTTTGACTATATGGGTTTTATTATTTCTAACAGAATATCATGGCTACCATGTGAAAACACTGCTTATTTAACTTCACAACCACATAACATAAGAACTCCTTTAACTGTGTAAGCTATTTTGGGACTGTTAATTATTCTAACCTCTGGTGGGAAGGACATTTAGAGACCTCTTGTACATTTAAATGAATACCCCTCCTGTATATAAATAAACGGCACACAAAACACACAGAACGGATCACACACACCCACACAGATAAATGCATACGTGCAGAAACTTGTTTTGAGTCGGACATCTCTGGCAAGAAATGCCACTTTGGGCTATTTGTGTAATGCGCAGAAGCCTGTGTGTGCGAGTGCGTGTGAGGAAAAGGCAGTTCGCAAAAAATAGAGAAATAAATTAATAAATAAATGCAAGGCTTATATAATATGCAAGGTGAGAGTGCACTCAAATAACCAGGAGGGACGCTACCATGTCTAATATTCATCCTCCATCTCTCTCTCTCTCTCTCTCTCTCTCTCTCTCTCTCTCTCTCTCTCTCTCTGTGTCTCTCTAGTTAACAGCCACTCAGCCATGAGTCAGTACTGGACAAACTATTGTGTGACAGTCCAGTTCACCCTCACTCTCTCTATTGGTTCAGCCCATGTTAAATGCTCCTGTTTATTTGCCACGAGGTAAAAGGATCCACACAGGCCTGGCACGATTGCATCGCTCCAAGCATGAGATTACATCATCACATCCAACAAAAACCTGACCCCACAACACGCTCGCTCTCCAGGGACGCCGTCTAAAGATACTCTTCAAGGAAATAAAGAAATAAATAAGTGAAACGGAAGACAAAAGTTCGACCCCGGGGCACGGATGAATGTTTAAAGCATTCTTTAACAACATCTGCCCATCTCATTTTATGTGTAAATCACCAGAATTGGACTGCAAAGGCCTTAATGAGACTCAATATTGTACAGTCTCCTCATCGTGTTGTATTGTTTTAAGGTCTTATATCCGCTATCCAAGGTCCTGAAGCGAGCTGTCCCGTTGAGATCCGTTCCAACCCTGATAAAACACACCTGTCATCTGCCATCTTGGAACGATCAACAATGAGACCTGTTTGAAAAGATGTCAACGGAGAAGCTGAATAAACAGCTTTTGTGTGGGAACAGTTCAAAACATAATAAACTGCCTGCCTGGCTGCTACATTTTTATCCTGTTTGCCATGACAAACATTTTGTAGAAAACTTTATTACTTTACTTGTTTTAGAATACACAGGAATAGGAAATATTCAAACTGCAATCTACTTATTTATATAACCTACAGAACACATATATAAGCTTAAATGTAAATGTACAAACACTGTACTGTAATTATTCTGTTTATCTGTTCAATACTAGGTCAGTTCATGGAAAGAATAAAGTGTGACATATTTTCTATTGTAATTATTTTAGATAATTATATTCAAACTAGCTGTTTTTGTGGTTTATAATACAAATTTTAAGAAAAACTGATTATGCAAATGATTGCTGCAATGCATTTAATGACAAATATGCAGTACTGTTTAAACAACTGGAGTCAATGAGATGATTCTTCTCACAATACGTTCATTTAATGACAGTCTGAATTGATTAAAAGTTAAAGACATGTCTGTTATAAAGAATCTCTATGTCAAATTTAAAAAAATAAATAAATAAAATAAAAATCTGCATATTTCTGAAGGATCATATAACACTGAAGACAGGAGTAATGATGCTGAAAATTCAGCTTTGCATCACAGGAATAAATTACATGTTAAAATATTTTAAAACAGAAAACAATTCAATTGTAAAAATATTTAACAATATTACAGATATGCATTGTATGCATTTTTAACCAAATAATTTCAGTCTTTACAGGCTTCTTTTACAAATGTTTTTAAATCTTACTTGAATTGTAGTATTTGATTTCATAAATAAAAAGATGCTGAATTCATTAATGGCCTTGTCTATCAACTCATTACAAGCTAAAATCAAACAGACTCTTCTCTAATCAGCAATCATCTACACGACTGTCATACCAATAAATTTCAATTCAGAATGGGATCTGCACTATGCAGAATTATCTGACATTTATGACAAAAGCATCTTGAACGAGTCTGAAAGGCTGAATGACTGACAACCAGGTAGACTGCAGTACAGCACTATGAACAGACTGTATTTCTGTCCCTCACAGCAGGGAAATAGGAACAAAAAGTACTTGTGTTTTAATGTGTTCCCCATAAAGCAAGTGCATTATTACCGATAATTTTTCACAGAAGCCTAGGTATAAAACAACCAAGAGCTGCCTCACTGCTCTAAAAGTGGTTTTTAACTCTAATGCTACTCACACTGACTAAACTTAATTTGAACTTTTCTCATGGATGGCACACACACACACTCATACCAACAAACCCCTACAGAACAATGATGACTAAGACAGAGCTGTCTTCATCTTTGTATTGTGTCCCTGAGAGCCACACTAAACCCCTGCAGTAGCTCTGAACACACTCATCTCACACTGTTAGCACTACTGACATGAATGACACCTCAAACTGTGTGGCTTATTGAGGGGAGATGACGTGAAAACAGGCTAAAATCCCATATACTGTGCTTACTTACATCGAGGGAGGAACCAAAACTATTTCTAGGGAATATAATACAATAATAAAACCAGAGGACAGGCTACGTGTATTTGATTAAACATCTATTAACTAGTTCTGCCTGAACATTGCGGCAATGACTTCTGCACAACTTGAAAAAGAGGAAAATGTAGAAAGTACATTGTAGCGGAACTCTTTGAGTGTTAAAAGAAAAGATAAGGAAGAGATGGAGGAGAGATAAAGAAAGAAGGACGGTGGGGTATAACAGAAAACGTGATTTCATTTTCTACTCTGAGTCACTGCTTCAGCAAACACACATGGAAAGAGGTGGAAGAGATAAAGGACAGAGCTATTCTTTCATACAGCAATAAAACAAAGCCTTTTCCTATTTGATAATACATATATTTAATGATTAAACTGCCCACACACATTCAACGAACCAAGATGGGAAAGGACAGGTGTGCGTTTGTGTATATGTGTGAGAGGGACAGAGACAGATAGGGAGGAAGAAACTATCATAAAAATAGCAAATTCGAAGACATAGATTCAAGCCTAAAGAGCAAATCCTGTCAACTTGTCTTCCCTGGTGTATTGTGAGAGTTTCTGCTGGTGATTGTTAGCTCCACGCTTAAGATCTTGCGTAACTGACCTGCTGGGAGCGCAGTATTAGGAAACAGTAATGCTAAAATGAAAATAAACCATAATTATGCAAATGTATGAAATCAAAACACTGTTGGGTAATTAGGCTTCTTTCAATTCACTAAGAGTTGGAAAATAACAATAGAGCAATGCCTTCAGCACAGAATATGTGGGCACATTTACATTACTACCTGTAATATTCATTAACCTTAAGTATTAAGCATGTGCGCATGAGTCCTCCCACACTGTTTGTACTACAATATTAATGCCATGTAACTTGCAAGGCGTGTTAGAACTTTCCTATTAATTTCTGCCTGGCAGACAGTAAAGGAGACAAAAATGAACCACATTTTGAACACTTTTCATGCTACTGCTTTCTTAGAGTAAGTCGTTTTTTGATAAAAAGCATCAGCTAAATGCATAAATCTAAATAACAGTTCAATTTGTAAAACAAAATATCGTTTGCCCATACCTGATAGTTCGAAGTACTTCAAAATTTAGCTGAATTTTATATCAAGCACACAAATGTCACATAAATAAAAATCACAGCAGTAATTAACAACCTTGGCTCATTGTAATTAGACTCAGGTCACACTAATTAAACACTCTCATACTGCGTGCGTCGGACTCCCTGATGTCTGGATGTCTGACATACAGGTGAGTCAAACGCACTTTTACTTCTTTCCATTTACTGCACAATTCAGTTGGCTTCCCATACTTTCGAGAGGTTGACATGCCTTGCAGTGTGGCATACTATTTTAAACAGCATTTTGCAATTCATTTGATAATTAGCTTGCATGCATGTTTTATGAACCCATATTGAGAAGACACGGGAAATATTTTTCGTCTAAAAATTCATTCGTGACCAATGAACCAGTGCAGAAAAAAAGTTGGTACAAAGACGCTGTGACAAGACACAAGATAAATGCATTTAAAAATAAAGTCCATGGACACATTATAACTACCCACATGAGGAATCAAGCTGAATTACACAGTACAATATAAATGTGACTGGGGAAAATTGGTTGCCATTAATAGCGCACATTCAAGTGAAAAAAATGTGATAATCGTTCGCTCTAGTGTTCATGTAGTATCAAATGAAATAATGTGAGCTTAAATGCAGAGTAAAACTAAACATCCACGCCAGCTGTTATGAGTTACCTGCGGTGTCAAACCCTCCCTGAGAGTAAATATAGTGCATTCAAAATGTCAAACAGAAATGCTCCATATGCCGCATTATGAGATGGTCATGAATTACATGAAGTTATGGTTTCTTGCACCAAAATATTGTTTGCTAGTCATTTAGTTTCGTCCATTTTCCACAATCTGATCTTCAGAACTAAAACCGCTGATTTTACTTCTGCAGCTACATTCCTCTAAGTGGCTACTTTTTATTTGATGGCGTCCTTATTGCACAGTAAATTATGAATAATTACATGCAACTAACCCTAGAACTATACCCTAATGCTTACCTCATAGCAAATGCATGTAGGATACATTAAAATAGAGTGTAACTCTGTAATCACTGTTACGATTGGCTTAGCACTGCAAACCAGAGTAGTTCACACTGTCGCTCATAAAGGTGGTTTGTTGCTGAATAATGAACAGGCGTTGGGAGGTTGGACTAAATAGGAAGCTGGCATTAAGAACTGGCAGTAAACGTGAGATAATCAGCTATTTATACACCTGAAGCCCCGTGATAGGCATAATTACATGAACACGCTCCTCTCTGTTTAGAGAAACAATTTACTGCGTGATCATGTGACTCAGTTGCTATATTTAAACAAATTAATTAAATAACACAAAAGTATGATCTTAATAAATTAACACTGATGACTATGTTTTCTGCACCTCTCTGTTCTGTTTCCAGTAGCTAAGCTGAGTTGAGTAAAGGCCCCTAAGATCAATATTTCCCAGCGCAATGAACTACATGCAGTGAACCATCACCCAGAAGGCCACACTGCATGCTTTAACATGGCTCTTAAAGTACAAACAACTTCAGCATGACCCTGACCCTGCTCGCCATTAACCTTTTAAAGACCAGCCAATGATTTAGCATAATAATTTATGCAATGTCTGGCTTTGAACTGACAGGGGGAAAAATGGGATCTTCACACAAATGCAAAGGTAATAAACATGCAAAGAAAAAAAATGTTTGAAATGACAATATTTATAAATAAATATAACACAAACAAAAACTTACTTTTCTTTGGGTTAAATTACATACAAAATGCATGAATGTAAATTTAATCAAATGCAACTATAATATAAGATCTGTTATGTTTTTTCAAACATGATTACATGTAATTATATTTAACATATTATACCACCCTATTAAATGTTTATCATTCATATTGATTCTTATTTGTTTCTTTTTTGTTAGGTGGAGGTCAATTACAGAAATGTTTCACTCGGGGACCCACAAACCCTTACTATAAATTATAAGACATTTTATATTATTTAAGATAACGGTTACACTTTATTAAGTACTGAATATTATTAATTAACTACATGTACTTACTTATGTACATGTGAATTTTTTAAATCACATTTATTGTTTAGTTTTTTTACATTTTATTATATGACACTGCTGACTCTCCCTCTACCCCATAACCTACTATTAAACATAACAAAATCTGCCCATAAGCAGTAATGGTCCTACTTTATGTTAGTTGGCCTTAACTACTATGTACTTACATTTAAATTAATAATTTTGTACAGTGCACTTGTGTACATACATATTTTTTTACATTGTACTTATTTAAAAAAATCTATATCTGATTACATCTGTAATACATTTTTGTGCTTACATGTATAACCATTGACCTATCCCTTAAACGTTAGCCCACCCTTAATCCTACCCATATCACCAAACCGGTCCGTAACCTTTCCTGTACTTTCCTGTAAAAAGTGTTTTGCAGTACAATATGAACACAACAAGTACATAGTAGTTAAGGCCAACTAATATAAAGTGTGACCACAGTAAAAAACTCTAAATGAGCACAAATTATACTATTTACTAAAACACTTCATTTTAGTAGATAAAGCAATCTAATATAAAGTGAAACCTAACATTGTTCATTTAAGACACCTGAATGGAAGCCAGCATGAATGAAATGAAAATGAAAAGAAACCATGACAGTCCTGTGGACCTAGTTTGATGACCTCAATTCTGAAAAAAAAAGTATTCATTAAAACAGAGTCCATCAGAAATACCATACATTTTGAGCATTCATTTGTAATGAGAACTTTCAGACCTTTTAAAGACAGAACTACCGTGAGCTCAGAGGAAGTTAGTTAATTAAAGCCATAAGTCTGCATTATTCAACTTATTTTTTAAAATTATGTTTAACAACAGAATTCCATGCCCACTCCCACGAAACAAAGCAAGTAACGTAACTGAATCAGTCTTCCTACGCTCTCAAACTACTCATATGTTTGTGTGTATATATATTTTACAATAAACATAAAATCTATTAAAGGGGTCATATGATCAAGTTTTCACGTTTTTCTTTCTCTTTGGGGTGTTACAAGCTTTTAGCGCATAGATAAGATCCCTGAAGTTGCAAAGACTAAAGTCTCAAAACCAAAGAGATATTGTTTATAAAAGTTTAGACTCTGTTAAAAGGAGAAGAGGGGTCTTTGTAGAAAACAACGTGTTTGAGAGAGGCGGGCATAGAGGAGCTATAATGAACAGTATTTTTTAAAATTATGTGTTTTTTTGAACATTAAAGCATGAGAACATATTCTGTTACACCAAATAATGATCTTCAAAATAACGTCATATGACCCCTTTAATTATTTGAATAATAATTAATTTGAAAATATTTGAATTTGAATTTTTGATTTTTAATTTTATAAACATAATCAACATTTTTAAGTTGTATATTTGCGTCATGTTTATTTTGACTCGCAACGCTTCTCCTTATTCACAATGGTTTGTAGTCCTTTCCTTACTATAAGTCACTAATAGTCTTGTACCTTTATCTTTCTCTCGCTTCAATTTAGTATTTGTAAGGCTCGATTCATCTCATACCTCTTTAACTCATTTACTTTTTCACTGCCGGAAGCAAGGTCGAGGAAGAGGTTTACTCTACAACGAAAGCATTTTAAGAGGAAAAGCTCAGGTATCAAACTAAGTATTAAAACCACACACAGAGGTACATATCTCATCATAGTCACTGAATATGAATCGCCCTGCTAGTACTGAACATGGACAGTCAACTGAAAATATATTGTGTGTGTATGGCTGTAGACTAGTCAACCTTTGTGACCGTTTCCTAATGATATCATTAGATCACATTACTTTTCCCCTCCTGGTTATGCCAGCAGAAACGCCATTTCAAAGGTTGAGAAATAATTATGAAAACATGAATCATCTATAACAAGAGCAGGGATGTTTAAGTAAAAAGGGTCAAATTTATTTCCATGTTGTCAAACTGCAAATGTTCAAGGCTATTCCAAAGGACACAAACAGCAGAGGTCAGCTAGAGAGCTTCAGACGGCTGGCACGCAGTCTGAGCCATCAGAAGCACTCCAAAAGCACAACATGGGTCAATAATTAACACCTGCTGGTCAACCCTGACCTAACGCAGGTATAGAGAGTCAGACGACAATGGAAAGATGGAGAGATGATCAAATACAGCATTTACTGTAAGACTACACGGAGATGAGCGAGCTAAAATGGAGGAGCGCGGAGAGTGAGAGAGAAAGACCTTCTCTCAGCATGTTCGGCTCTAAAAGAGAAACGGTGGGACACACACACTGATTCTCCATCTGTTGGCCACAGAGAGGGTGGAGAGGGCGGCACGCATGAAAAGAGAGAGAGAGACACCTAAAAACACGAGGAGAGAGAGTTTAAAAAAAGCTCATAACTCATAAATGGAGAGAGAGACTGGATCAAAAGACAGAGAGTGAGGAAGAAAAGAGCACGGAAGGGGAAAAAGCGGAGAGGAGATATGAATAAAGAATGACCTCTGACCTGAAGCAGTGAAAGAGGATTGTGAGAGATGAGTGTGAAAAGGGGATGAGACAAGATTCAGAAAGCAGAATGATGTCAGGAAGAACACGCTTCATGCTTTGGGAGAGAAGATGAATACTCCTTAATGGTGGAAAAGTGCTCTTAAAAATAACTCAATGGACTGGAGTTGAGGATAAATGCATTAAAGAGACAATTCACTTAAAAATGAATATTCTGTCATCATTTACTCACCCTTCAAAATTGTATGACACTCCTACAGGGAGGGAAACTGTTTATTTAAATATATTTTTTAAATGAAGTTAACAAAAACTGAGGCTGTCAAGCTTTTTTTTTAAAAAAGCAAAGCATTTGGGTCAAAAAAGTAGATCTTGGTTTGACTAGTGCACCATATTTCAGGAAGAGGGCGCAGGAGTTAACAGCACACTCAAGGGGATGATTATGTGAATAAATTACTTAAATGTCATTTTGTTTGTCACAAAACGCTATCTTTAGAAAACTTGGAAAATAATGCACAAGTCAAATGGTTCACTTTTGATTATTATTTTTTGCTTTTCTTCATTCTTTGTGAAGCTTAAATTCTCTAGTTTATTATAGTCATATAAAAAGAGCCACCAGCACAATTGTAAAATGTAAAAAAAAAACAAAAAAAAACCAATAAAACTGCAAACAAAGCACATAATTTTTAAAACTTATTTCAAATTAAAATAAATAAATAAATAAATAAGTTTCAATTCTTACTACTAACTAACTATTAACTATGAATTTGCCTCAATTAACTTCTAATTTGCTGCTTAATAACAGTCAGTAAGGGAGGACTGAATGATTAAGAATAATATGTTCGTGCAGAAAAAGGCATTAATATGTGCTTTGTAAGTACTAATAAACTAAAATTACTCCTGGTGATTCTTTCTACATGTTAATAACCTACTAAAAACTTGATAAAAAGGCATGCAAGGTTTCTGTATCTGTTGTTACAATATTGTGTGCAGTAGCAACCTAAAATTAAGGAAACCTTTAGTCGACACGGCCATTATAACAGGTTTGAAAGTGCCAATGAGGTCATAAATCCGAGGTCATTGAGATAAATGCTGGGGCACAAGCATAATTAAAATCATAGTGAAGGAGCTAATTAGAGGATCTCAAATAAATCTAGACCAAAATGGAAGCGTTTCATTTGCTGCCTCCGCTATGATCTCTGTAGTACTGGAACAAACTGCCCAGCCAATCAGCACAGTCTTACACCCACATAAATAACTAATATGTGTTCCTTACTAATGACTAACGGCCCCATGGGAGGAGGCGAAGAGGAGGATGCAGAGAGAGAGAGAGAGAGAGAGAGAGAGTCAGTCAATGACTACCATTTGCCTGTAATACCAAAAAAATGAATTCTCTAACTGCTAAAAAATCCTTCTTGGTTTTCAAAAAGTAGGAATAAATTGATTTTAAATTAACTCATGAAATAGGTTGAAAATGTAGTGCAGAAATCCACTAAATAATAGGCGCTCATTACATTTATTACAGCCCATCAAGCATCAGCATTCACGTCCCTTTTCTGACTGATTTGTAAGATTATTCTGTAAAAGTTTTTGTCACGTTGCAATAACTTTATTAACAGATATTACATTGCAAGAAAATACTATTTCAGTCTTTCTTCTTAAAAATTGCACACTTGCTATTCCTTTGTAATTTTATAAAAAAATTACTATAGGAAGTTGCTGAGTGAAAACTGCTTGAATGTAAGCCTAAATCCTACAAAGTGGACCAGGGGTTATAAATACAACAATTATTACTGATTGAGATAGTTAAGATAAAATTAAGATAAAGTTTATTACTGTTTTAGTCTTTTTACTATAAAATGTTATGTTTAATTCAATCATGCTTGCTGTTTCTTGGTAATTAATAATGAAAAATTCTAATCATTACTGAGTAAAACATTTTATACTAAATTGAGAGTGACCTTTTTGTAAGGACTATAAAAACCCAGTTTTATGACTTTAAATGTGTTTTTCGATTAAAGAAAAGAGTGAAAAGCCACATCTTTGTTTTGAGTTATGAAACAAATGATTCAGTTGTAACACTTTAGAATAGGTAACACTTGTTAACTACGACTTTTCCCTCAATAAACTCTTAATTTGCTGCTTATTAATAGTGAGGTAGTTGTTACGTTCAGGTATTCTAGAACTAGGGATGTAGAATAAGGCATTAATATGTGCTTAATTAACGCTAATAAATGGCTAATATTCTATTAATATGTATGCTAATAAGCAACTAACAGGTGTAACCGTAAAAAAAAAGTGTCACCGAATTGGTAAATAGTTTTTTGTAAATGGGCACAAACTGTTAAAAATTGTATTTTCAATAAAATAAGCTGGACCATCAGACAACAATCATCACATCAGACAAAAATGATATTTTAGAGTCAATCAAATCCGGTCTTTCATCTTACGACATGTAGTCCCCATGGAAAAAACGTAAAAGAATACAGTTAGCCATGAAATTCTCGCTGGAAAAAATCCTTAAGGCCATTCGCAACCCCATAGAAAAGCTTAGAAACAGCATTTGATGTGAAGTATAGTGCCAAACCTGAACTTTGAACAAAGCACTGAACGTTTGTGAGAAACACTAAACCTGTGTTCCCCCAATCAGCCTGGTTTATTTTAGTTTTATTTTGCCTTTTTCACAACACGGTGATTCAACATTGTGAAAGGAGACTGATGGATTGTTCTAGTCAATAATTTCAGACAAGCAAGGATGAACGAGGCAGAAGATGAACAGATCTGAGAGCTCTCGAGACACTTGAGCACAGAATACAGGGGTTGTGCAGCTGCCGGCGATGAGCGAGCAAACATAATTATATGAGTTGGGTAGAGGGTTGAGCTCAATGAGGCAGAGAGGAAGAAACACGCTGAGTCTGATGCTCTGTAGCTGCTGCTTTGTTGACGCCTGGATCACCCAAGGATGCAGAAAAAACATCTGCAGAATAGTTAACCTTTCACCCACCAACAACAAACTCCGTGCGTTTGCTTATTTAGAAATGAAAAACACGGAGGCATAAAGCTCGAGGAAAATAGGCAAACAAATAACAAGAGAACTGGGGATTTCAAATGAATTTTAAAGATCCGAGCGCAGTTTGGGCTATTGATAAATTCACAGAGCATCTTCCTTAACACAAAAATATAGGTCTCATCTCTATATGAAATGTGCTATTCAAACTGCACCCATAGACCCAAAATAAACCCCAAAACAAAACAGAATGAATGCGATCTGACACAGAATCCAAGTCTCAAGCTAACTAGTGTCAAGTTGTTCAAGATTTAAGGCCAGATTTTCTAAACAAGGCAAATTAGTGTTAGAGCGCAATTCCATAAAAGCTATGGAAAGGGACAATTCTGAGGGAGATTTACGAACAATGCACACATTAAAGATCAGCCAGATCATTTCCATAATGACCAGCGCAATGAAAAGCAGAACAAATTACCACCTGCTTTAAGACTTGCTTTTTTGGAGCATTAAATAATGGTGCGAAAAAATGGTGTAATTTACAAGTACAGACGGTAGAAAACTGCATTGCATGATTCATTTTAATACTGTACTCCCAAAACTCGTGCAAATGCGTATTTAATAAGGTCAGACATAAAAATAACTGTGTCCACACCTTTTCAGCGCTAATTCTTTAACGCACATCTTTAGTAAATCAATTTTGGCGGCAAAGGATGTTTGCACGGGCGCTAAGCTGTTAGTTAATCTCTGTTTTTCTGTTTCAGGATAAGTTTATTAATAATTTATAAAATTACCATGAACTTTAATATAATATAATAATAATAATAATAATAATAATAATAACAACACTAGTAATCATAATGATAATACTACTATTATTTATGTTTAATATTATTTTAGTAGCATTAATAAAATGTATTGTTATTATTTACTAAAATACAAAAAATTTTTGGCTATTTTTTTGTGTCTGTTTAATATAAATAAACGGACAACTGAGATAATATTATGAAATAATATATTACTCATTAAAATACTGTCTAGATTTTAATATATTATATAAAATAATATATATTATAATTGCTGGAACTCAAGTCATGTTTTGAGTAAAAAAAAATAAATTGGAATTAAATGCAAAGCTTTAGTTGTCAAGACTTTTTTTTGTTGAGCAGGCTCAGTAGTCCACAGCAACATTCAACCTAAACCTCTCCTCACACAACAAATACAGCACAAATGCTACATGCTGCACAAAAGGCCCGAACGTCCAATAACCTGGATCCACCCTGATGAGGTTGGGGAACGAGGCACTTACTGTTTCCGTAGAGTGGAGGTGTTGTTGGTCCCAGAGCTGTCGTTTCGCTCCATTCGGCCTCTCTCCTTCTCGACAGGGGCCGACCCACACGACAGGCCTCGGGTCAGTCTGGTGTGTGTCCGTCGAGCTGGACCAGGCACCGTGGACGAGGGTATATTACTGCTGCTGTTCTGATGGACGCCTCCGGCATTGTGGTTCGGGAGAGAGGACGGCTGGCCGGGCTTAGAGCTCTGGTTGTAGCTGTGGTTCTGCGTCGAGTTCTCGGTTCCTGGGTTCCGGTCCTGCCGCAGGTCCTGGTTCTCCTGATTGACCCGGTCTAACTGTGTTTCGAGCTCCTCGATTCGTTTACGCTGCGTCTCTAGAAGCTTGGCCTGGTTCTCGATGATGTTATTGAGCTCCAGAAGATACTCCACAGCCCGACTCGGGCTGTCTGGGTTCGACTCCATGGTTCGGACCTTACACCTCCCCCCCCACCTGATAAGTTCAGTGGGGGGGAGATAAAACAAAAGAGCCCGAAGGTAGAAACTTGATAGAAATGTCTTTTATCCTATATATTGCAACTTGAGTCTCAACAACTGAAAAACACCAGCAAAGAACATTTAAAGCACCAACGCCATATGCATCGGCTGCATCTTAATGTTCATCCTTCGAGTGTAAAAAAAGTATGGGCGGTAACCGCAGCTCTCAGTTTAGAGGTCAATAATTTGCATCCTCTCAGCTGCAGCGATTGTACTTCAAGTCAGCGAAGTAAGATGATGTATGAAGAAAAAAATACATGGTCAGTACTGGGCACCGGGTTACAGCTTTTCCAGATCCATTTGATGCCATGAAACCATAGGTGATGTAAATAAATGCCTACATTACAGTCAGAAGAAATTACATCTACGGGTCACTGTTTCCTCAAACCCAGTCATTATTAAATCCAGTCATCTTGAGATTTGCTGTGCTACACACAACTCCCACATGCTGAGGTAGCACGGTGGAAAATGGGGAACAGCGGCAAAAAGGTATAAATCTAATCCCTGAAATCCACTCAGATCTGCGCAGCTTGAGATAGTCAACATACTGTAAAAATAACGCGAAGAAAGAGCTTTCTTCGCTAAGAGAAAAGTTATATTTCGTAAAACTGAACTATTGTTGTAATGTCCAACATCTCAGCACGGCAAACTGTCTTCATGCAGGCAGCAGGAGAGCAATTTGAGATTGAAACACTAAAAGTCTATGGCACGTTTGCACGCGCTGGGCGCGCGCTCCTCTTCTTCTCCAATACAGTGTCAGTGATTGATATATTCAAAATAAAATGTACAATTATGGCTCCACGTGTTTTAAAGAAAAACTACTTACACCTCTCTTCATCGGCGTTTTCTTTTCTTCAACCCATTTTCACGGGCAGCCGTCAGTTCATCACGAGCTCTTCGGTTTCTCCGTGCGATTCGCCCGTCTGTTTGTTTGTTTGTTTTATTCTCGACGTCGGTCCAGTTTGGATAACAGCGTCGCTCAAGACGGCGTTTGTCTTTTCTCTCATACAACAGACTTTTCCCAGACGTGCATCTAAGAGCTGGACCACCTGCTGTAAAGTTGGCGCTCTTCTGTGTTTTCCCGGAGCGAGCGCGCGCCGACGGTTCGGAGACGATCTCGCGGCGGCTCAGGTTCGTGAGCGCGGTTTTCACCTGACACATCCGATAGACGCTGGCGGGCAGAGAAGCGTTAAACTAGTCTTTCCTGCGCTCGTCACACGCTCAACCCACGCAAGATCTTTTCAGTACACGAGAGAGAGAGACATTTCAACAAATGAAGCTCACGCGAACATATTACATATGTAAATGACTTCAGTAGTCTTATACAAATTACCATGGTTACGCATCTCCACAGTTACAATGGGTCATTGTCAAATGCTTCATATTAGGAAAGTGGCTTCAGGTTATTTTCAATGGAACGGAACCAATTATGGAGAAACTGGCAGCTGTTTTCTTGGATCTGTTTTCCAGCTGGTCTAGTCAGTAGTTGGTTCAGTTTCTCATAATAAAAGGTTGAAAACGTTAGACCATCTAAAACAAAACTTCAGCAGGAATTAATATTAATAATAATGATTTTAATGGTGTTCTTGGACATGAAGAATGTAAAAGATCGTTAAAAAATCGTTGCATTCAGTTTAAGTACAAAGTGATGCAAACATGCACCAATTAGTTAATTGCACTTCTCACAGACCATTAAGAATCAGTTTTAGTTGATTTCATTATTCCCCAGGGCAGTATTGTACAGTATTAGAGCAGCCTATTCTTACAGTATTAACTGGAAATTATTTTGATTCCTAAGTATCTAATATCTGATTATTTATTCAAACGCTAATAATAACAGCAAAATACTAATTATTAAAATTATCAGCAGTGATAATAGCTGCCATCATTTGTTTTTGGTTCTCAAATAATACATCTCAAACAGTCAAGTTATTATTTTTGATATGAAGTGCTTTTACGTAGGCTTTGCTGTCATCTACTGCTCAGGGCAGAAACTACATCCACAGCACTGCAGACACACACTAACAAGCAAGCAAGAAAAAAGCACTCCAGGACACAACTGATCTCAGGTAGATACATGAATCTTTATTATAACTCTTATATAATTTGTTACCTGCATTTGGGTTACAATGGATTATAACAATATAATCATAATAGAAACATTTTATATGTATATATATATATAATTATAATATATTTATTTCTATTTACAATTGGTACATATGGCCATAGACATTAGTAATGTACATAAAGACAATGTGAGATTCTAAAACGGACCTTTCAGATTGAACATGTAATAAATATTTGTTAGTGTGAGACTTGTTATGTGGCATCGGCTCGTACTCTGAACATTATGATATGTTTAAAGATGCGTGGACCGCCAGCACCAAACCGACTTTAACAAACTGATCCCAGACCTGCTGGGGCTGCACAGATTAAACAGCTGTCCCAATTATCTGCTGTGGGTTAAAATGGCAACATCTTATGCATAGTTTAAATGTGCGTATATTCTGGTAGAGAGTAAATGACACGGTATGAACCATATCGGGTGGCGTTTTGGTTTGGCGACGGATCGGGAACTGCAAAAAATGCATCAAGGAAAACAAGTAGTAGGCACAGTTTTTAGGTTAAATGCTAAAATATCATCGGTATATCTACAGTTAACAAGCTACAGTTAACAAGAGCATAATACAGTCAACCTCTCTCTTGTGTTTACTAGCAAGCTTTCATCAATAAAGATAAAGACCCTGGGTGCATTAAACTAAAGAGGTTTCGCAGGCTTGGCACGACGCCACTCAATATTGCAAACCCCAATTTATATTTTCAGTACAAACATTCAGTCCTTTTTGGTTGACGAGGATAAACCTGCCAAGAGCAGTAAGAGAACCATTTCATAAAGTGTTACTTTGTTGTCTCTATAAATCACACTTCATCTTTCATAGTTAAATCTCATTTAAAGTTTTCACAGATACTTCATCTGAAACTATATATTGTAATTTCTCTTTGCAGAAGCCGGAGTGAGAGTTAATCTGTGTGTACGTGTTAATCACACTTTGACAGCTGCAAGACATCTGTTTTAGGTCGATGTATTATATTCACTTTAAATGGCATACAACCATGTCGGTAGGAAAACCTTCAAAAATATGAATCGTGCGACATTTAAATTGAACTTAATTGGCATTTCTGAGGTCACAGAGGCCAAGGTCAGCAGACAGGAGGAGTCTTTTGTTACCAAGGCAGCAGTAAGGGTCACTTTTAGTGTGTATGGGGGCAGGCTAAGAAATATTACAGTGTATACATCTGCTCCCTGAGATGCCAGAGACCCAGAGGGCATTAAATGAGTATAACGATTTATGAGCAAATGCATAAAAAATAATGCATAAGTGTTTCAGGGGAACTCTTGGGAGTGTGACAAATATATCTCGTCTTAACAGTGTAAGTACACACATCATTCACAAGAATGATCAATTAAACAATCATCCTTCAAAAGCTGTTTAGCAGAGGTCGGGATAGCGCTTGTTTCATAACGTTAATGTTTCTTGGGCTAAATTATCATTCAAACGTTTGAGGTCAAACTCTCATTCTCTGCACGGTTGATCAAAAATACAGTAAAAACAGCAATATTGTGAAATATTATTGCAATTTAAACCGACATTCTTTTATTTGAGTATATTTTAAAATGCAATTTACTCTTTTTATGCAAAGCTGAGCGTCATTACTCTAGTCTTCAGTGTCATATGATCCTACAGATATTATTCTAACATGCTGATTTGATTTATCAAAAATAAAAAAGTACTGCCTCCAGACGTTTGAATGATAATTTGTGGCTAACGAAATGCACGCCAGTATTCTGCTGGTTTATATGCAGATTAAAAAGTGTTCAAACAGCAGAACTGAACAGAAAAGTGACTGTGCTAAAGGTTAAAACTGGACTCAAGCTAGCATCGAAGATAGAGAGAATATTTGGCCCTTCACGTGATAGTTTTGTTGCATACAAAGTCAACATACCATACAGACAGTCTGGCACAAAAAGTAAAAGATGTTGTTGGTTACTGCAGACTTTCATTATAGAGGACAAAGTGGAAGAGAAGAAGAGAGGAAGGCTTAAGAGAGCGAGCTGGAGTGGGAGTATTCAAAATCCAAACCGTAATAATAATAATAATAATGTCCTATAACTCACCACCATGATGCTCCATCACTGTGGATGGCTGCAATGCTGTTTCCAAGCATATTCTAGACGGTTCTGCATTAAAATACCTCATACTTAAAACCTGGCATTGAGTACTATGAATGCTGTTGGCACAAATTGCTTGTTCTGTTACTCATTTTTAGATTACCTTGGATAAAGTGCCTGGTAAATGCAAATTTATGCCAATTTCATACTGACCAAGTCAAAAAATCATACTCGTTAGGCGCAGTCATATAATCAAAATTTTATGGAAATCTGCACGTAAAGAATGGTTCATTGTCAACACTGCTGCTACTGGTGACGTATACTAGATTTCCTCCACTTAAGCTCCGCCCCTTACAATCAACTGCAAACTTCTATTCACATCTGCCTCCATCCAATCATCTACCAACATATTTTCCCCGTCCTGCATTTCTTTCTTTTCGAAAAAATCCATTTCTATCAGATATACGCCACAAATAAGTAGCGAAGGTTTAGTAGTAATAGTGATGGCTGCTTTTACGACATAAATCATGTTTCAGTTTCTCCACCTTTCTCAACCTCTTTGACGAGCCTACGTGAGCTGGGTTTGAGCCAGGGGCCTGGAAGTGGAGGCCCCGGGGCCCTTTGTGTGTGTTTCAAGCTAAGGCTTTCACTCAGATACATTGAGAGGCCAGAGATACTGGCTGCAGAAGCGCTACACTCAGACACACTAGCTCCTGATTCGGACTCTGCGTATTCGGACGGCGCAGACGTGAGGAAAGCAAACGGGGTTCGATTGAATTCAGAGCCTACTTCCGGCTGCTCCAATGAGCGGCCAGATAAGCGTCGAAGTGGGCGGGGCTGATTTTCCGAAGGCAGCACACGGACGCCCAAATAAGGCAGACGATTACGGAAACTCGTTTCTGCTCCATTTTCACTCTGTCGCTCTACATTCAATTTGTCTGGAATGCCTCGCTCAGTTTTTTTGTTCAGCTCCCACTCAAGCACTTCCTTATTCACATGCCTTTCTCTTTCCCATTCCTCGTCGCTCTCAGAACTAAGCGATTTTCTCTCTTCCCTCTCCCGTTCTTTGTCTTTCAGCCTTTCTCTCTCTCTCGTCCACTCTTGTTCTGTCTCTCTTTCCCACTCGTCCTCCTTGTTGTCTTCCTCCCACTGCAGTTTAGGCTCAGGAAGTCTCTGGTTATTGATAGTTTGTGTGTTCTTGCTTTCGTCTTTTTCCCTCTTTCTCCGTCTCAATCTCTCCTCGCTCTTGCTCCGTCTTGACCTGTCTTCCTTTCTCACGTTACCTTTTTCCCTCTCTTTCCCAACTCTTTCAACCCTTCCCTCCGTGTTTTCATCACTACGTCCTGTGTTTCTAGACAAGCTCTGCGTCCTTCGTCTCCTCCTTTCGTCTCTCGACCTTCGCCCCCTGCCCTGACTGCCGCCCTCGAGACTGTCAGGGCTCTCGCGGTCTCCTCCGTCACTTCCCTTCTGTTCTCTCCGCTCTCGGTTGGTCTTCCCTGGTTTTTGAACGCTGGATGTGGCATCCTGTTGAGCTCGGCGACGGCTCACTGTAGCCAAACCCGACTGCAGGGCCTGGGGTGAGGAGGAGACGGCTGTGACGTGATCACGGTCTGAGAGTGAAATGTTAGAAACAGATGAGGGGAGAAAAGATAGAGTGGAGAGAAAATATTAAAGAGATAGCTCATCCAAAAGTAAACAGCTATCATTTACTCACCCAGTTATGTAATATGATTACATTCTAAATCTTTCCATAGAAAACAACAGGAGAATTTTTAAGGAATCTTTCTTATATATATATATATTTTCAAACAATGGCATACAGTAGTGGCCATTGTTATCTCAGGGTACTTTTAAACAACAATATTCTAAATATGGAAACATTTTCGCTTCACATTTTTTAAAAACAAATTAGAGTAGAGAGGACAACATTGTCAAAAGTATCTCTTCACATGGATTCCCAAAATAGATTAAAAACACTGTATTATTTATGCCATGCCAGTAGTTGTCAGTTTTGTAATAAAGACATACATTTACATTCTGTACCTATAGGCTGTAAAAAATAGTAAAATGATACATATTATCTGTTCAAATTCACATTTTTGTAGTTTACAGAGACAGAGAGTATTATTTTCAGAAACTTGCACTTTAAACCCTGTTTTTATTAGATCCTGTCACTGTCATAAATTACAAATGAAAGCCCAAAATTAAAACGTTGAAAGCAGTGTTGTGTAAATCTGAGATAGTAGTTACTAATGTTTTTGTTGTTGTTATTCTGTTTTAGTTTAATTTTAAAGTATTAGTAATTTTGTTGGAAGTCATTTTAATAGTCTATGTTGTATAAATGTCTATCAATTTGTATACATTTTGTATACTTTGTAACTGTTTTTTTTTTACATTTTGTTTTTTTAGTGACTTTAGGCAAGCCCGATAAGTCCATTTAATTGTTACTTTAGGTTTGATGTCAATCATGGGATTTGGAAAATATAGCTTATAAACTACTTTTATGTTGTTGTTAACTGCTTTTGTTACAGATGTTTGAAAGAGAAGACAGGACTTGCATGGGAAAATACTTAAGCAAATCTAGTTCAAGTGAACTGGAAAGTCAATTATGGTTTAGAGAGTTTTGGAAACCAATCACAACCAACGCTGAGGAGAACTTGAAGTGTTTCACTCGGGTCTTTTGTCACCCTCTTTAGTGAGGACTTTGAGGTCATTCTGAATGTGCAGTGTGCTTCACATTTAAAGCTGCGGCTCATTAAAACTAAAAGCTAAGAAGCTTTGAAATGCAAAAGTGTCTGTTTGATATGCTAATAACGAACCACTTAATTATATCCAATACAACTCTACAATAAAAATCACAGACGCATACAAAATATTTCAATCTGTTTACAATTACAGCAAAGAGAAAATAAAATAATTAGGGCTATCGAAGTTAACATATTTTTAAACATGTTCGACACCGTTGATATTCATGCAGCTAAACGCTTCCTAAACCCTTGGAATAGTCAGAATCTAAGCAGGACAGTTAAATAGAAAAAAATGACTAATATAATTGATTAATATAATTAAGAGCTAATTCATTTTTAATTGTTCCAAATTAGATGATTAACAACAGTGAAGCCGTTTGCATTCTCAATGTGGCAGGACTAAATTATACTACTGTACTACTGATATTATTTAAGATAAACTGGTATGAAATAGAAAGCACCAACTAAGGGCTGCTGCAATGTCAAAGGACATGTCTGCATCATATTTTGTTGTCTCTCATTAAACAAGGAGCTAAATGCATTGAAAATGAATAGACATTTTGAAAGAAATGAGATAATGTTATCATAAAATGAACACATTTAATGATGTCCCCTTATCATCCTTCTGTTCTGTTAGGAATTCTCTTCTGAGCAACTCAAGCCTGACGTCCCCTCAAAATGCAAAGTATGTTTGACATGATTTAATTGTATGTCAAAATAACATAATGTCTCTTAATTTGGTTTATGGTTGCTTGGTTTTTAATCATATCATTAATTTGATTACATTTTTAAATCAACTGGCATGTCCCAAGTCCCATGTACAGTATATATGTTTTTTTTCTGTAGAAATCATGAAAAAAATGACCATTATTTGTAACTTTTAACATCTGGAATGATCAACAAACATTACCAGCTGTTTTTAACTCTCCTGTTATACAGCATCACAAACAGGTTGACATCACGGTGAATCTTGGTGCGTTATCAACAAACAACAGGGAGACCGGCGAGCACAGTCAAAGACGTTTAGACGACAGAGAAATATGAGAGAGATGTAGAGAAACAGTAAAATGAAGAACTAACAGGAACAGCTACCAACCGCGTATTTTCTGTCCTTCCAATCACATAGAAACACGGTTCGCCCAGCTTGGAGTTGGTCATACAGAGAGAGAGACTGGAGAGCTCCACTAAAGGAGGAGAAGGAGGAGGAAGAGAAAGAGGGAAGGCCGAAAGAATGAAAATAAACCGTTACGCGGTAGAAGAGTTTCCCTCGTGGAAATTAGAAGTAAAAAAACGGTTCACAGAAAATAAAGACGATGAAAGATCAAAGAAGACGAAAATCAAAAGAAAACAACGAGATAAAAATAAGGATGAAGGACAAACCAAACGAGACGACCCAAAATCAAAAGTAAATTGTTAACGTAAAATAGTTTGTTAATGAAAGCGGATAAGTTATATTAAAAAAATATGAAATCAAAGAGAACAGAAAAAGTCCAAATAAGAAAGCAGAGAACAGCGGTTAGTAAGCTAACACATCAAGAGAAATACATTTTAGTAGCCAAAGACTGCTGACATATTTAATATCTGTACAGTGGCAGAGATAAAACAAACAGAAATTTGACTGGATGAGGCACATTTGAAGCCGTTAATATACAATCACTTTTAACCACGCAATTCATTAAACCCAGTCTACATCTACAAAGAAAATAAACTACATAACAGCACATGGTTAAACCACTATCGCATAAAACGTTGCGTGCCCTATGCCTTGTACCTAAAACATTACGTTATTTGATGTCTGATAACCCATAATAGCATTCATTATAACAAACTGACCCTAAAAGCATCGTGATTATGGCCATCTCGTGTTTTAGATGA
This sequence comes from Puntigrus tetrazona, assembly GCF_018831695.1. Classification (NCBI taxonomy): domain Eukaryota; kingdom Metazoa; phylum Chordata; class Actinopteri; order Cypriniformes; family Cyprinidae; genus Puntigrus; species Puntigrus tetrazona. The sequence goes on along the minus strand of NC_056706.1, from coordinate 19,340,312 downwards.
TGTATGATAATGTGATGTTCGGCTGATCTCTGACCTGTTGTCTTACCGTAGTCGGGGACGTATCCATTTCCTCTTTTGAACACGAGGTGTATCCTGCTTCCTCCGGTCCTGATCTTCTCCACAGCCTGACTGTGAGTCATTCCTGCTGTACTGTCCCCATTGATCTCCACCAACTGATCACTCACCTACAACACACACACAGTAACCACAGAAATCAGCCACAGCTGTCGTACTCATGTGGTTTTTATACAGGGAACAAACAATATTATATCGATAGCAGCACAGCGTTGCGTTTTACTTACTGTTAGTAGAAGGTCTAAAGTGGACTATCGAAATAAAGGGTTACCAAATATATATACTGTATAGCACTCCCAAAAAAGCAACATTTTGCAGCCTCCAAGACACCTGCTAACATAGCTATCTATAAGAGGATGTCCTCTTGACTTTTATTGTTCCTGAGCTAACTATAATTACTACAAACCCTAACCTAAAAACTCTCCATTTCATAATTTAGCCCCTTTACATTCGTCTAAAAGTGTTACTTCCAGAAGTGTTTGTAAAAGTTGGTCCCCAAAAGTGCATGTAGATCACGGCCTCAAGCGCGCACCTGTATTTTGTGGCTGCGTGAGGCCGGTCCTCCCTCCATCAGTCCCAGCACATAGAGACCCATGTTATATTCACTGCCTCCTCTCAGACTGAAGCCGAATCCAGTGGGTCCTCTCTCCAGCTCCACACTGTAGTACCGCGTGGCGTCCTGGTTTTTTTGTTTCAGAGTGGGGGAAAAAGAAAAGAGGAAAAGAGTTATCTATTATTTTGCCAGGAACCTTATGTATAGGCATTGTAGAGTGAAGGTGTTTCTCACCTTTGGCTTTGACCTGTGAGCTTTCCTGTTCTTATAATCAGTGTCATTTTCTGCTCGCTCTGAGGAATCTGATGAGAGAAACAATCATTTTCATATTTAAAGACACTAAACAGCATGGTGACTGTTATAAAAATCTTTTACAAGCTTCCAAAACAGATAATTTTAGTTATCAAAAATGGAGGATGTTGGGAAAATTATATTGTATTCAACATTGGCCTAATCAGACCAAAAAAAAAAAAAAAAAGCAAACACTGCAAATTTTTAATAAAATAGTAATATTCCTTGCATAAACAATGAAACTAAACAGGGATATTATGTAGACAGATACCTTTTTAGTTATTTTTATTCTAGTCAAAAAAAACCAAAAAACACTTTTGCTAATTAACTCTTCATATGCTGTCAAAAAAAAAAAAAAAGACGTGGTTTTGTTATAATGCCATATATTGCCCATTTTATAGAATGTATATATATATATATATATATATATATATATATATAATACTATTTCTATGCTAAGTCAAAGCAGCTCAGGTGTGTGTAATAACCCACTTACGAGCACTGGCGCGAGGTACGATGGTCAAGCGGAGTGTGTTTCCAGCTCTCCTCAGGATCTGCGCCAGCTCCCTGTGAGGTAAATTCACCACCGACCTCCCGTCCACCGCCTCCAGACGATCTCCAGGCCTGATCTGACCGCTGCGTGCTGCCGGGCTGCCTCTGCGTACCGTCACAAACCTGTGAGGCAGCAGAGACGCAGCTGCAGAACAGAGACAAATGGCATACACTTAACATGCTTAGTGTTGATTGTACAAAAACGTGCCACAGCAATACCACAGTATACCGCGAAGCAAGAACTGTTGGTAGCATGTTGTTGTGCGTCGCTAAGGTACTGCTTGGTAGCTTTTAATCAGAAAGTCAATAATTGAATTGACTACAGAGACCGTCTCTGCATTTAATAAGAAATTGGTCACTTTCGTCATTATACATCCCTGTCATTATACATCCCTGTCATTATACTGTACAGTGCTTTGATGCAACCTGTGTTGTTAAAAGCGCTATATAAATAAAAATGATTGATTGATTGATAATTATAACTATCCTTTAGCTAAGTATATATAGATGGGCTAAAATAAAAAAGAAAGCGCAGAGAAATCACACCGAATCCTTTCCTTAAGCGTACAACGAACAGTTACCAAATACTTGCACAAAAAACACACAGGAATAAAGATGGATTATCCAAGGCAAAGCAGATAAAGAAACCTCTTTGGAGATTTCTCCCTCTGGAGAGGAGCGGAAGAGATGATGGATGGAGGGTGGAAAGAGTAAAGTGGGAGGGATTCAAACGGGACAGAGAGGGAAAGATTGCGAGAGAAAGATAGAGGGAAATTATTCATCAGTGTGAAGAAAAAAAGTTACTCTCTCTCTCTCTCTCTCTCTCTCTCTCTCGCTCAATGTCAACCTCGTTCCGGGGTGGCTTTTAAAGGCGTCTATCATTAATACATGGCTGAATCAGAGATTCTGTAGCTGCTGCAGATCTTCTCACCGAATGTCACCTACAGAAACCTGTGACGCAGCTCGCAGGCAGAATATCAATGCAGATTTAACACAAATCCTGACAGTCGTTAAAATCGCAGTCATCAGTCCATTAAAGGTGCTGATGTGATGTCAGGGATTACACGCAGATAAGAGATTACAGACAGAACGGGAGCTGAAACACAGAAATCAAATATACTGCAGAATTTTTTTTTTTTTTTAATGTCATTGTAACCATTTACTTGAAACGTCTTCATTAAGGTTTCTGAAAATCCGACTACCTTCCAATTCAAATAAAATGAATAGTATCAAATATTGAAATAAATACTATAAATATCTGATCAATACTGATTGCTATTAGCTGTTTTTATGTTTTAAGAGGCGAAGCATGGCTGTTATTATAGTGTTTTCGAAGCTTCTGCTTTACATGCTTTAAGTAAATTATGATAAAATATTAATGATTTCAGGTCATCGTGAAAAAGAGGACAATGTTGAAAAAATGAGCCTTGATTTTATCCACTTACAAAAAAGCTAAACAAAACGAAAACCAACACAATAAAGACCAGACAAAACAAAACAGAAACATCATCTTGTTTTGTTCTATTTCTACTTCTTTGTAATAGTCAATCAAAAAGTGAAACAACACATCTGGGGATTGAAACAAAACAGATTCAATCCTGCACAAGCAAAATAGCAGACAACATCAAAGCCAAACAAAACAAAATTGTTTCTATTTCTACTTTTTATAATAGCAATTTCAACAAAGAAAAAACACAAATGCCAGCAAACCTATGGGGAGCACTGAACGTAGCTACAAAAATATGTTCCTGGGATGCTTTACAGTATTGAATTATCCAATTAAAAAGTGTTTCCAACCTTGTAAGCTTTCTGAACGTATCCGAACAGATGCATTTATGCAGTTACCTTTGTAGTTTGCATTAATACTGAACCAGCTGTTGAGTTTAAACTTGAAGTTTCTTTAATCGGTTAGTAAGCGGTAATGTTCTGTGAACACACGGAGCAATGATAATCCAAAAGTCACGTGGAGACACTATAGGGAAATGACCTTGTGAGTCCACATCTTTGTCCCTGAAGTCAATCTGCCTGTCTCCATTAGTGCGCCATTGCGAGAACGGAACTTGTCCTGTGCCGACCTACTTAGAAACAAACTCACGCACACTCTGACGGAGAAACAAATGCTCACATGCCCACATACATCTCTCTTTCTTTCTCGTGGATGAACCTCTGCAAGCATTGTGTGGAGAAACAGAAATCTTCATTGGTGTTTAACGCTGACTCGATTTAGCTCAAACGGAAAAATTCATGCTAAACCTTTTGATTCCCCCCCCAAACTCCCGGCCTGAGGGGATATCATTCTGTAAGAACCAGCATTAGTGTCTCGGTTTAACACGACATTCAATTACTCGGCTGGGCTGATGCCAGTGTAAGATCTGCCTAGGAGGTGTTATGCATTACGGATTCTGCTCTTATTCAAAACACCATTTGACTGAGACCATAATCTTAATGACAATCCAAGTGCCTTTTGACTTTTAATGTTGCCTGATTAACAGTCTGGATTTCATGTTTAGTGTCCACGTTCTACACATTATGATGTTACTCGAGATTTCACACACCAAACGCGGTTGTAATTTCATCTTAATAGAAGGATAAATTTTCCATCCCCATTGTGCACTATACTTTTAAGGCTTGAATCAATTATATTGGTGATCATATATAGATTAATTGCCCTCGCGTTTATTAATAAGTCATTTCGATCGGGCTTTTTGGGGAATGGGGAGGCCTTTTAGAGGTTAAATATTCAGGCTGGTAAACCCAAAGGCTCAAGTCCCATAATGGGCAATATAAGTAAAGAAAAAAAGATAGTTCCCATCACAAATCTGCCCGTGAGTGAAGCACTTACTCCCGATTTCTCTGGAGATACTGTTCCTCTTACAAAAATCAAAGTCATTCTGGATCAGAAGGATGCAGCTCTTTATGTAGAGCCTATATACAGTATAATGCATTCATATTACATCTTACAATCACATATAACCAGTTACAATGCATTTAAACCAGTTAACCTCTTTAGTTATATTTCATTTAGAACGTTTGTGAGTCACATTAGGCTAAAATGTACCATCCCAAAATACTTCTAATTGGATTTATTCACAAATATATGTACACTGCCGTTTGAAATGTTGGGCTCAGAACATTTCTTTTATCAAGACATTGATCAAAGGTTACTGTAAATAGTTTTAACAAGATTTTAAATACACCATGGTTTATAAGATGGTGATAGTGAGGATGATATATATGATTTGTGTGTTTGTATTTACATCTTATTTTGCATATTTTTAACAGTATTCAAGTTCAGCACCGTATGGTTGAAATTGTTAAATTAACTTGCTTTATTCATGTCACTTTTTATGAAATAATTATATGAATATATTTCTAAATTAAAAGTATATATATATATATATATATATATATATATATATATATATATATATATATATATATATATATATATATATATATATATATATATATATTTTTTTTTATTTATTTATATTTTTTTTTTTTGTGGTAGAGCAAATATAATCTGTTCTGACCAGTCAGAAGAAAACATGTTTATTGTTGGATCTGTTATGTGACAAATCACTAAATTAATAAATAACAGAGAATAAAAGCCCTTTCAATATGAAAAGGTGTGAAGCCGAGAAAAACAGACGAGTGGAGTTACAAAATGAGTGGAGGACAGTCATAATCACGGCTGTCACTGAAAATCATTAGTTTTCACACAATGCCGCATCCAGTGTGAGTCACACGGATTCAGCCTCCGGAAACACTTGAGTGCTGAATGAGAGAGCTGACGTATGTGTGCGAGTGTGGATATAGGAGCAGAACGCATTTACATTTGTTCTGAACTGTTGCTAAGACAATGCACGTGAATTATTAACAACCTTTAACCTTTTAAAACTTTTTCTCTTTCAACTGTTTATCCTCTTCTTTCTTACGGCACACACTCTTGCCTTTCACTTTCCTTCTTTTCATCTCATGTCACCTGTCTTTTTTCTCTCATTTCTTTACATCTTCAATCCCTCCATCCCCCATCCTTCGCTACTCTTTCAGTTGAAGCAGCTGTTCTATTGAGTCATTATATAGGCCATCAGTCCCAGAAAACTCAACCTGCACGCAGAGCACAAAATCATTCAGCTATAAACAAACTTGCATTACAGTCAAAATGTACTTTTTGATGCCAATGCCAATGGTGAGTGAAACGGAAAGTTACCAACGATGAACGCTTCCTACCGGACGTTAAACTGTATTTTGTATTCTGCATTTACTCACCCTCAAGTTGTTCCAAACCCGTATGACTTTCTTTCTTCTTTTAAACACACAAGATATTTTGAAGCATATTGGTAACAAAAAGGAGGCAATAGCTCCAGGATCAAGTATTAGAATGTTCTCACCAAAAGTAATATTTCAAGCCATGTGACTCTTCATCAGACAAGAGCATACCATGGAAGTCAATGGCTACAGACAACTACTGGTTACCAACATTCTTTAAAATATCTTCTCTTGTGCTCAACAGAAGGAAGAAACTCACACAGGTTTGAAAGAACACGATGGTGACATTGTTTACATTATGGGTGAGCTATCCCTTTAAGTATCCATTTTCTTTGATAAAAACTATAACAATGTGAACAAATGTTCTGCACTCAAATAAAGCAAAACATCATATATCCTCGTAGATTAGGTTTGAAGTATTGCCGGCATATGCTTTCATACACTAATGCCGACAAATGGGCCACAATTTGATACACAGGCACATGCGATTAGTCTTGATATCCTTGAAAACACTGGACCACCTTCATACAGGCATGCAAGTTATGGAGTTAAGCTGGAACATGTGAACAGCACAAGATACTTCTTATTCACAGATCTGAGTATTAGTCCAGGCATGTTAGGCCATCTTTATATTAAAACATAACATGTTCAAGCCATTTTTAGCATATATACGTATGCATGATTTAGGAAAATGGAGCCAAAATATTAATTAATCTCTCTGTTCGATACAGAATTATGTCAGTCAAATGCTTGAATTGGCTGTAGGCATGAGACACAACCTTAACCCACAGCTTTGCATAAATTTAGACCAATTTATAAAATACACAAAATACTAATAAGATGAGAAAGAGCAATGTTTTAGACACAATGTAGTTGCAATATTAGCAGTTACTTTGTCAGTTATTGCTTACAGATTCAAAAGTAAATGAGTTGCCAAGCAAGACACAGTAGTGGTGTTTCAATCTATAGTGAATTAGTTTAAAAAAACAAAACAACTGAGCGAATGATTCAATGACTCATAAACAGTTACTTATTTACTTGAATGAACAAGCGATTCATTCACTCATAAAGACAGTCACTTGTCGCCATCTGCTGTCTAACTGCATGACCTCCTGAAAGTGTGACTGGAAAATAACCACTGCACAGGCTGACAGTGGTCTGTCTGAAACACAGACAAGCACAGTGATACAAACAGGGCGGCCTTTAAGTCAGATGATGAAAGATTCTAACATAGTAGCAGTCTTTGAACATCTTCATCTCAATAATAAAAGTGCTCCACAGCTGCTGAAATGCACTGGCTGGCACTGTAACACCGTTCACTTCAGAAGACCAGCGCTGCATACTAAAACACAAGAGAGAGACTGAGAGGGACGAGAGAAAGACATAAAGAGTGTCAGATGCTCATTATGAACCCATGTTGCATTGCAGCAGCAATTATCCCAGTGCCACCAACAGACTGGATCTAGCAATTTATATGTATAAGCTACGGCTGTGGAAATACTAACAACTATTAATAAATGATTAACAATGCTGTTGCAGATAACTACATATTTATGTTGGCATATCTGCCACTTTACTCAACATAAATATTGTTTGCCATAATTTGTACACATCATAAATGTCTACATAATTTGATGCATTTCAGTGAAATAAGACATTGAATACACACTGGAGCATTGAAAATCGAATCTCTCATGGCATGATGAACATGTTCATAACTTGTGAGAAACATACACAAAACATTTCTGACAGAGTCAGCAAACTTGGAACTGTAACCGACTGGAAAAAGGAAGTCTGTCGAAGAAATGCATTACTCATCAAATGCTTTTGGGGCAATAACTGCAAAACATAATTACAGATTACAAGCCTCAGAACTCAATTATCGCAATGATTGTCTAAAACGTTTTACTTTGTCAAAACTGAAGCAGATGTACGAATACGAGACAGGAATCTCACTTATCTTGCTGGTTAATTAATAGAAGATGTTCTGCAGATGTGCTATTGATTTAGCTACAATGCAGTACCGCTACACCTGAAGCAGAGAGTAGAAAACGCAGTGGGCTTTTCCCCTGTCACAATAATATGTTCATTAGTGTGTATTTTGTGGTCTAGTGCTGTCTGTTTCAGACCCACTTTAAGCCTTAAGAACAGATTTCTGACAACAAAAGCCAAGCAAACTAATTTTGACATAGAAAAACGTCACAAAGCAACCATAAAATCAAACAAATATATTGCTGTTGTGTAATTAGTTTCTATTCTTAAAGATCAGACTTTCACATGAACAAAATGCATACACATTACTTTGTTTTTCTGTTATAGCAGGGGTCTATCCTCTAATAAACTGCATGAATTATTCCTTAACATATGAACACATATCTATACCCACACATACATAAACACACTGCAGATATCCTCATGACGGGTAAAATGAACAGGCCATAGAGCCTATTAAATCGCACAATAATCATATAAAGTAAAGTACTACATATCTCTGCCATTAAAACATCTGCATCACTGCTAACATAAACTGGTTATCGCTTTAAGAAATAAGGGATGAAATCAAGAAAAATAAACACATATTTACGTTTAGAGTCCTTCACACTTTTCAAGGCAGACTGCAGTCTCTCCAGCATGGCTTGATGTGTGTGTGTGTGTATCGGTGTGTGTGTGTGTGTTTGGAGGCAGGGTCCCGATCCCGGATCACACTCCGCTTAAATCCCAACACATGTGAGAGCGATCACGCGGAAGGGTCATAATGAGAAAACGAATGGAGGGCATAAACAAACAAGCAAGCGAATGAAAACAAAACAGAAGGAGCCTGTCTCGCCGTGCGAGCGAATCGCTTTACTGTAACGGGTTCATTTTCCTTTGGCATCTGGAGTCGCTGAATGAGAGGGAGGGAGAGAGGGGGGTGGACGAGCACAGAAAAGGAGGGAATAAAGACAGAGAGATGGAGATAAGAGGAGGGGCGATAAGAGAGCGAACGAGACGAGTGATTTAATCCATGGACCACTGCAGAGCGGGGGGTGCCGATCGCCGAGAGAGAGAGAGAGAGAGAGAGAGACCTACATGCACGTATGTGTGTAATCTGACTTTGGCATTGCTGATGCATGCTGGTCATGCCAATAAAAAAAGCATTTGAGTGATTGAAATTAATGCTGTATCAGCGCGGTGCACACGGCAGCACTGGTGCACCGTGAGAATATGTAGTTCATGTAATAATACGGATATTAAAAAAAAAAAAAAAAAACGCATTTATCCTTATCCTTGCCCTATGCTTTTGTCTTTTCAAACCTTCCTGACTTCATCCTTCCTGTATAAGTAAATATATAGACTGCGATTGCCTAACTTCAAAACATAAAAGCATTAAAATGCACACACATACAGAAAAAATAAAAGAAAATAATTACAGAAAAAAATGCTATAGTAAAAACTTGTTAATTAGTTAATCATTAATTATTGTCACCTAAACACATATAACTGTAAATGATTTTACTACATCATCTAATATTTAAATCTGCTGCAAAATACTATTTTCTTTACTGTTTTCTTTATGCACAAAATGTATTCTTGTAGCTATGTAATATTACGTTTGAACCATTGTTAACATGGACTTTTTTAACAACGTCTTTAGTACATGTCTGTGTTTCCAGATTTCATCAGAGATATTTTAATTTGTGTTCTGAAGACTGAAGGTCTTTAAAAAACACGAGGCTGAGTAATTAGTCTGTAACATAAAGTTATTATATGGCTTTACAACACTTGAACTTGAGGGCCAGAGCAGACTACCTTTATGAAACCTTGTGGTACTTTTTTTGTCATACTGAAGCATGACTGTCCCAGTCCCCGTTCACTTACATTGTATAAAAATGTATGAAAAAGTAGCCAGGACTAAACACGAGAAACAAAGTAACTTATATCTTCAAAACATAACAGCAAGTGATGCTGAATTTCTATTTTAGGTGAACTGTCCCTTTAAGGGATCGACTGGCAGTGACACAACTAGGATAATCACTCTTATTGATTCATTGATCTTGTAACTCATGTTTTGCTTGCTGACATAATTCTCCCTCGTTTTATCGGTCTCCCGCTGTCTCCCTTGACATTTTTAAACACCATTTCTGATTTCCACATATCTCTACAGTCATCATACGGCGTGTTTTGATGGTATTTCATGCTCCTCTGCGCAACCGTACACACAAACGCACACCCAGGGTTTCATCAGACATCACAGGCTCAAGACGGGCAGATTAAGCCTTTAACATCCGATATGTACAGTGCACGTGTACGCACGACCAACAGACCGCAGCTCCGACCAAAACAATATAGTGCTAAAATATAATACAAGATGAATTTGAACTCTAATTGTAACTCAGAGGGTGCGTAAAACATCAAAACAGCACACACTCCTAAAAAAGATTACGAAAGTCACACAGAAGTGTAGCATCTGAGATATTGATATGCATGGAAACAGCTGTGACATTGGGGACAGGCACTTTTTTAGATGCTCAAGCTCTTAGTGATGCCATGGCCTCGATAAAAACCAAAGGAACACTGAGCAAAATGAGGTCATTGTGGGCTTAGGTAGGGGAGAGTGGGAGGGGGAAGGAGGGCTGTGTGTATCCGGGCCTCAGTGTTGGCAGGCCTCTGTCTCACTGTCAGTCAGTCAACCTAATACAGCTGCCACTGAATAGGCCCAATTATGCATATAACAGTCTACACACACTTCAAAGTCCCAATGAAATCAAACTCTTTCTTTTTTTTTTTTTTTACAAGTAGAATATTTGTAAGCTAGTGTCTCAAAACATTAAGCCTCTCACTTCTGACGATACAGATCTGCATGTTTTATGACAGCGTTCTGCACTAAAGCTTCTCATCAGATTTTCGGACCAGTTAAAAGCTTTCTAGGATCTGAAGCCTCCAACCTCTTACACTGTAAAAGACACCGAAACCATGGCTTAAGGATAGTTCTTCCAAAAAATAAAATGTATTACTCACCCTCTTGCTGTTCCAAACTCCAAGACTTTCGTTTCATTGTCGGAAAATTAAGATATTTTTGATGAATTTCGAGAGAATTTGGACCCAGACAGCAAGGATGCTTTACACAATTAAGGCTCAGAGGACATTGTTAAACAATATATGTGACGTGATAATTTTACAAAGCTATGACAATACTTTTTGTGCACAAAGAAAACAAAAATAATAACTTTATTCAACAATTAGTCCCCTCCACATCTCCATATAGGGCCATTATGAAGAGTATCACATACACAAACAACATATGCAACATATGCACAAGGATACGTTGATTATGTTGTTTATGCTTTAATGTCACATGGATTATTTTAACAATGTTCTAGCTACATTTTTGTAGTATGGTAATATCACTACTGTCTATGGAAGGGTCAGCGAGCTCTCAGAATTCATTAAAAATATCTTAATTTCTGTTCTGAAGATGAATTATTAATAATAATAATAGTGTATGATAGTGTAATAGAGTAATTAATGACAGAATAAAACATTTTGGGTGAACTATCCCTTTAAATCTTTTGCTTGTTCATACATTTATTTGTTATATACGGCAAATAGTGCACTATATAGGGGATGGGGACACATGAAATCATGATCATGGTTGTTGTCGTTGCAGGTTAGACTTAATAAAGTGATTAATTCCTACCTTCCGTGTTTAATATAAAACTCAGCGAATATGAAGCATATCTAGCAACAGGTTACTGCATGGCGTGGACGCATTACAAAAACTCACCTTTGACATTCTCCACATCCTGAGAGGCGATAACAAATCCAAAGCCTTCACCTGGCTTCCTCTTCAGCTCCACCTCATACCCCCTCAGTGCAGGGGGCTGTTCTTTCTCCTCCGTTTTCACTCTGGGACTGAGTACTGTCCCTCCTTCCTCTGAGCTCATCCAATCCCGTGGCTCTAGCGTGAGAGTGACAGGAACAGAATCCAGGAAGCTGGTGCTCTGGACCAATGAGGAGCGCACCAGCGCTGGAGAGGGCGGGGTTAGAGAGCTGCGTGATATTGGTATGGAGTCGGTGAGAGGGACTTCAGAGTCAGATGCGGAGCGAGGAGGAGGAGGAGTCAGTCGACGCACAGAATTAGGTGAATTGGAGAAATGCGAGGGGCCTACAAAGAAAGATTATTTTTTGATGAGCAGGGATGAAGAAGGGGTGACTTTACACAATTTACAAAATCGAGTTGCATGACAAGATTGAGCAAAACTTTATGATTGGCAATGCTAAATATACTAGCACTGGCTGATGAATTTGACTGTTTAATGTTATGGGTGTTTGCAAAAAAAGGCCATGAAATTATAGACAAATCATCTTGATGGGACACCACATTATTATTGAAGTAAACAAATAAATAAATAACATATGAAATATAAAATAAGGTAATACAATAAAACTAAACAAAATACAAATAAAGATTTACTTTTACTGTAAGTTTATTTCATCTATTGCAGATAAATATTTTAATTATTCATTATAAAATAAAATAAAAAAGAACACATTCTAACTAATATAACTCTAAATAATACAATTTAATTAAATTTAATTTGTAAATGAATAAAATAATTGCTTAGAGTCAAACATCAGGTCATAAGTTTACATTTTTATAAATCATCTGAAAGCTGAAAGCATGGTTTGTTATAATAGGAAAATATATCGAAAACCTGGAATCTGAAGTTGACAAAAATTTGAAATCTAGGGAAAATCGCTTTTAAAGTTATCCAAAATATTTCCAAAATATCTTCATGAAACATGGTCTTTACTTAATATCCTAATGATTTTTTGACATAAAAGAAAAATTTTGACCCATACAATGTGCTTTTGGTATTTCGACTTGTGGTCCAGGGTCACATATATCATCAAAATCATATATTTTCACTATAAAGTATAACATATAGCAAAATGTTTAATGCTATCTATTACTGGCCAATATTTATTCAAAATACAAATAAATCTGTGCATATGATGAGCGTGTCACCTAGTATGGTTTGAAAACGATCACATGATTTGCTTAATCAAATAATGCAGAATGTCTTGTACATCTCACATTTTAATAAATTCCTTCAAAAATCTATAGCTTATTTACAGGTATAAATAATGAAAATCCCCTATTTTAATGCTGACACTGCGTATTACGAAAAGGGTGAACACATAACTTACCCCCTCTGTAAACCAGCAGAATAACCTCCCCCTTTTTAGTGTGTTCTTGCAAAATCCTTTGGACCTTGAATCAAAGCACACCAGATAAACATACAACAACGATAAAAGCACGCCACAACAAAAATCTTAGGTGTCTTCATCTCTACCTGTGCAAAGCTGAGACTCTGTACATCAGCTCCGTTGATCTTCACAATGGCATCTCCAGGCTGCAGTCCGTTACACTGTCTGTGGTCCCAGACTTTCTTCACGATGGTCTGTCTTCCTCCGTGACCTCCTGCCGTGACACTGAACCCCATATTGCTGCCCCTCTCGCATTTAGCCAAAGCCACGGGGACTAACTCCCCGCTTCCCGCCATTCCTCCGACTCCGGCCCCGATCACGGCGCTCATGGCCCCGGGTGAAGGAATGCTGCTGTTCGGGCTGCCGCTGCTGGCGCTGGCTGTGCCGTTGAAGGTGAAGTAAGGCCCGTCCGAATGGGCGCTGCTGGGTGGGGTTAGCAGGGAATGCTGGGGTTTACGGAGATGAGAGTAGCGCCTTCCTCCTCCGGGGGAGAAAGAGACCGGGCCTGGACTTACTTCGGCGTGGGGCTGGGGCAGGCGAGATATGGGTGGTGGAGTATTCGAGGAAAGGTCGCTCTCAGAAGATTTGAAGGAGTGCAGGCGGAGAGGTGGCGGAGTGGACAGGGAGTTGTTGTTGTGGTTACGGATAAAGGAGGCCCTGTGAAGATAAAATAAGAGAGGAGGCCATGTGCTCAGGCAAAGAGTTGAGGAGGGATGGAATATAGCTTTACGTATTTATAATAGAAAATAGTTACATTTACAACTATGCATTGGTAATCAGATAATTTTTAAGTATTTAGTATGAACAGCACTGAAACACTCTTATAATGTGTGTCATATTTATACCAGCAGACAGTAAAACAATAAAAGTAATTGAGGACTTGATACACTTTGACCAATTCATCAAAAAAAAAAAAAAAAAAACAAGATTATAATTACAACATTTAAAACATGCCTTTAAAACATGTTTTATTTCAAATAAAACCAAAAACCGTTGGCTATAGTTAAACTATAGTAACCACAAATGGTTTTGATACACTTGTGGTGAAACCTGGTTACACAAACGGTCATCAATACACCAGAAAACAACGGTTTTACTACAATAAAAGCACGGCTAATGTTCATGAGGGAAGTTTTTCATGTGGTATTTTTTTTTTTAAAAAAAGGACTCTTTAGACATGAAAAAAATCACCCACGAATAGTAAAAGAAGTGTTTTATACACTCAGTAGGACCTTGAAGTTAATTTTGAGAAGTAGAAAGAGCTTTTACTAGTTTAAACCGTTGTGTCAACATTTAGCTTTATGCTAAGCTAAAATGTTATTTCTTGCTCTGACCTGCACCTTCTAGCAGACACTATTATATTTTAAGATGAAATCTGTCAAGGAAATCAATTTCACGTCATATCGACTAGAGTTTCAATATTTGCAGGCAAGTATTATATTTTTACTGAGAGTGTTTAAAAATGGATCAAAATTGAAAAGGCATTAATCGTGTTACAAAAAATTTAAATAAACGCTGTTCTCAATGGATCAAAAAAACTAAAGATTTTTACAAAAAATAGATGAACAAATGTTTTCAACAAAGATAATAGTAAGACATCACAGGGATAGATCACACTTTAAAATATACTGAAACAGTGGTTTAATTGCAATAATATTTCACATAGTTATTGTTTTTTTAAGCAAATAAATTCAGCCTTGCTGAGCATAAAAGGCTTTTAAAAGCAGTCAAAAATATGAAAGAAAATGAGGAAAACAAATAATGTTGCTTTTAAAAAACATTTAATGTTGCAATGCAAGGGATAATGCTAATAAGTATTAATAAGTTACATATCACAGCAAGTATTCTGTAAACGATCCCATATAAACGCTCTCACCTATGGGATCCAATCGCAGACACCACCTCGCTGTCGCTCTGGCTGGCCAGTTCTGCACTCTGTAACCTCCTGATGCTTCTGGCCGAGCGTGGCGGTCTCAGGAACCCATTTCCATACCCGTTAGAGTACTGGTATGATGATGGCTGTCTTGAAGGGGAAGCAAATGGAGACGAATTACCATTAGCATCCAAACTGAACCTCGAAGCCCGCGCTCGGAGATTCCTTGAGGATGCCCTCTCGAGATCAGCCCACATGGGCCCGTTGTGGCTGAGGTGGAGCTGAGCGTATGGGAGCGGAGCCTGGGGCTGGGGTTGGGTGGTGGTTGGTGGAGGTAGATGCAGTGACTGGTCTAGGGATGCCGTTAGCCTAGGATTGGGCATCTTCGGACAGCCGTCAGAGTTATACAGCATGGGGTAGCCTCTTCGGACAACAACGTCCACGGTGTGACCCACAGGAATGGCTTTTAACATTTCTACCACGTCTTTGTGAGAGAAGCCCAGCACACAGGTATCATTGATGTACACCAGAATGTCCGCTGGAGGAGGAAAGACATGAAAAGGGAATTTGTGAAACGGCATTGATTATAAAGGATAAAAGGATAAATAATCTTACTTTCAGGAATGTAAAACTAATTTTCATGCATTACTTTTTAAAGGTTTGGGGTCTTTTGAATAGTTTAGAAAACAATATTTTAAAGTATTCTTACAACTGGACATAATTTTAATAAAATAATAATAACAAAAAACGAAATAATTAATATTTTAATTGTGTAGAAACATAATTTATTCCTCTCTTTGGTGTCACACGATTATTCAATCCTAATATACTGATTTGCTGTTGATTTGTGATTCTTATCACAGATTCCCAAAAAATTCAATACACATTGATAATATTTTTCAGGTCTCTTTTATGAAGAGAAAGTTCAAAAGAACAGCATTTATTTAAAATATTAATATAAACATTTATATATATGTACACACACATCTATCTCTCTCTCTCTCTCTCTCTCTCTATATATATATATATATATATATATATATATATATATATATATATATATATATATATATATATATATATATACACAAACACACACACTACAGTTTAACTCTCTCTCTCTTTATATATATCTGAAACCCAGAAAAAATGTATGACACTAGGACTATTTTTCTAAAATATTTAAATGGCATGAATAGACATCAAAAGTTTCTTTTTTATCATTAATACATTTTTAGGTTTCAGATTGATTGCTTAAGGCTGATTCTCAACTATGATATAAAATATTTAACACATTTTTTGATATACAGCTTTGTTTTATGCAATATGTATGTACTAATTTCCCCAAACTTATTTTCCTATTAATCACAATTGCATCTATACACTGTGTTTAAGTAACATAATTAATATTCTGTTAGGACAGCATGTTGAAAAGACATGTCATAATGAGAGCCACAATTTTTATAATTTCCATAAAAATATTGATATAATTCAATTGTTATGTTTTCCAAAATGCACAACACACATGCTTTTAGTCCTGGTGTATACAGTGGACATGTATAAAATTACTTCATAACAGGAAGTCATATGTGGATTGAAATGCCTTTAACATTTTCCTGAGATGCTGCTTTATGACAAACAATTCGAACGAAAATGTAAAATTATCCACAAAATAAATGTAACATATTTTCTATATACAGTATCGCATGCAAAAAGCACTGATCTAAAAACGTACAGTGAAACTCAGAGGTGTGTACATTCATAAATGAGCAAAATCAATTCACTGATGCATGCAGGGGCATGTTAGTATGCAAGTCACAATAAAGTGAGGGAGAACGTGTTCATAATGTCACATTTTTCTTATAACCGTGCGTGTCGGCACACATAGCTGTGATAGCTGGATTACTCCGTGCAGGCCATTAGGATTAGAGGCAGATCTAGATACTCGTTCAACAGAATCACAAAATCACAACACTAATCCACGGTGGGACAGAAAGAGCAATATAGATAGAGAGAGAGAGAGAGAGGAGAGAGAGAGAGAGAGAGAGAGAGAGAGAGAGAGAGAGAGAGAGAGAGAGAGAGAGAGAGAGAGAGCAAGCAGCTGCCTATAGAAGAAACATAAATATTCCCTTGTTTGTAAGAAGAGTGGTGTACTGCAGTGGGCGGCTGCAGAGAGATGTGAGCTGTTACCTGTGTGAAGGGTGGAAGGTCCTCCGGGAGTGATGCTGTAGATCTGCAGGAACTCCCTCCGCCTGCTGCCTCCCACTATGTTGAATCGAAACCCTCGAACCCTTCACCAGACGAGTGTGAACGGAGAAGCCTTTCAGTTCACTCGGCTGGTCTGTAAACTCTGCCACTGCAAAGCAAGAACAAGAAGATGGTGACCGGCTTAAACCTGACAGGTTATCAGGAAAAATGAGCCAACCAAGAGTAAAGTAAAGAAGAAATGACTGGCATTACATAAGATGGATGGTAAAAGGTGAAGCAAAATATTGCATTTTTTTTCCAGAGAGGAGTCTAAATTCTGCCCCGGTAGCTCAAGCGGTTGCACATGATGCTAGCACTGCTAATATCACGGGACCAAATCCCAGGGAACACACAAACTGACAAAAATATATACCTTCAATGCACTGTAAGTTGCTTTGTAAGTCTTTAAGTGTCTGCCAAATGCATGAATGTGAAATGTCTGAAGGAAAAGAGAGGTAGAAGTACAGAGAAAGGTAAGCATATGCATGTCTGAGCACAAACTGTTCAAGCGTAACACGTTAAAGAGCAGAACGCATGCAGCACTATCAGAACTGGAAGGAAGCACAGAAAAAGAAAAACTACCACCTAAAGCAGGCATGGGATTTTTGAAGCTGCAATGACCATCTTGTCCTTAAAACTGAAAACGTCTACATTTATACTGCCCTCTTCAGCCAGCAATTATTCACTGCATCTTAGAAACTGACAGAAGAAAAGTACTATTTTGCATTTTGCAAACATCAAGATGAATGAATGCCATTTATTACATTTTATTAAATGTACAATATTTTATGGATTTATTAATAAATGTACAATACACTTTATGCCATCAAATAAATGAATTTACTAAACATGTAGGAAAATGTAGTAATTTCTTGTTTGTAATGACATGCCTTCCCTTATCGTGTAAATTATTAAACAAACATTAATACTGTACCATACAAGTTACAAATTTTATTTTCAGTGTAATTATCTGAAAATGATCTTATAAGCTTCAGTATTCATTCTGTGTAATTTCACAGAAAGAACAACCAGTACATTCTTTAAAATCACATTGTAGTCGCACAGTCACACTTCACACTGAACAAGCATGAGAAAAAAAGAGCATGCCAAATCCTCCACATGCAGATACTACTAAATTATACACAAATTATACACCTACCTTACAAACATTTTCATTACTTTCTTTTAGAAGGAAAAACATATACCTCATATGAAGCTTTATTTTTATTATTTTAAGCTTTAATCATTATTATTATTATTATTATTATTATTATTATTATTATTTTATATATTTAATGTCCCTTCAGACTGTACTGTGACAGTCCTACATATACTTTATAAACAGAAAAAGAAGTCTGGGGAGCAACCTCTTATAAATACCCCAATGTAGCTGCATAAGAAAAAAAATTGTGCATATGCTAAATGTTTATGGTGATTTACATTTAAAACCTTTGCATTATCTAAACCTTAATGCAAATGAGACAAAAGGCAATATGAAAGGCAACAATAGAGTAGAATAGAATAGAACAGAATCTTACATTCAGTCATGCAGATATTGTCTCTGCTGAGAGCTCGGCGATTAAGCCAAGTGGATGGCTTTAGATGATGGCTGCAGGACAGACACATAACACAAGATGTCAGTGTTGTCACATAGGAAAGTCATCTAAATCACCACTATAACTGACTGTAGGCAGGCTTTTACACGAGAACATACTTAAATAAAAATACATTTCTCTAGTGGGCTCTAATTATATACATTACATTGTTCTGCTGGAAAACCAGCCGAATAATAAAATGCAGCTAATCATACAATACTGGGTAGTTAGGATGTAATATAGGATAGCAAAAGTGTCTACTTTTAAATGGCAGGAGAAAATATTTCCATATCTCTTAAAGACAGATAAGTGGTCCATTCAGACTCTAGCATATAAATGTACTTGGTTGAAGATTGAGTGATATTCTCTTATTCTCAAAAACTAAGATCAAAACCATGATCAATAAAATATGATCCAGGCTTGAAAAGGAATTGATTCAATTTTAAGCAGTTGTGGTATGTTGGGTGTCACTTAAGAGCAAAACAAGTTTGGACCCCATTGACTTTCATTGTATGGACAAAAACAATACATATATTCTTCAAAATATTTCACCCTTTGCCTTTTTGAATGAACCATCCCTTAACATCTAAGATAAAAAAAAAGTGTTTCTGAAGCTAAATCAGCTGTGTTTTTAGGCTTAAAAACTTTTGGTTCAGGGAGTAACCCCCTATAAATCATTCATATAGACATGAATAATCTTCTTACTCTTTGTAATAGGCATTCCCTGAGTCGCTGTACATCATCTCCCAGTTTTCCGCCCCTGTCACCCGTGCTCCTCTACGGGGTCCGAGCCCATTCTCCAAGGCACTGCCGTCTCCTCCGCTTGAATGTCGTGATTGGCTGGGGGACGATGTGGGGGCGGGGTGACTGCTCGCCCCGGCCGAACCACCTGAAATGCCAATGAAGAGAAAACAAGGCCTGTGAAATGACACGGCTTACTGAAACACAAACACTATTCTGGCTGAAAGCTTCGATTTCAACATTCATTGAATTATTACTCCAAGTCATTCTCTTTTCTATTCAGTTCTAAATGGGTTCATTATTCCTATTGGATACATAAAAGCAAGAAAAACAGCTAAATGAAGCTATTATTGTGCATTGCCATTTTATAGGTTTCTATTTATACTTTGCCATTTACATTTTCATTTGATCACCCAAGTTTGTGTGTGTGTGTGTGTGTGTGTGTGTGTGTGTGTGTGTGTGTGTGTGTGTGTGTGTGTGTGTGTATGTGTGTGTGTGGTACAGGTGGACCAAATATTCCCAAAAGGACAGTAGAGCATTAAATGTTTGACCTTGTGGGGACTTTAAATTTGGTTTTAGGGTAGAATTAGGATAGAGTATATGTTGTTTTTTATATATATATATATATATATATATATATATATATTAATCTATATTTAAATCAGGCAATTTTTATGGGAGATCTGAGTAAGATCAGGTTGTGAAATATCATTTGTTACAAATCCTTAAAAACATTGAAGTGCCCCATTATGATTTTTTTTTTTTTTTTTGATAAAGGCCTTTTATGTGGTGTGTAACAGCTATAAGTGAATGAATGAAAACATCCTGAAAGATTTTAAACCTGAAAGCGCACCATATATAAAGTTATAATCTCAAAAGAAAGCGTTGACTCTAAATCATTGAAACAGGTAGTCTTTAAAAAGAATCTCAATGATGACTTCATCCTTTTAAAAAATTGTATATTGGCAGTATGACACTTGTTTGTGTTTTTGCATTGGTATGAATGAAAATGCAAAATTATTCTTTGCCACTAGGTGTCTTAAAATAGGGGTTTCCACGGTAACCCTGTACACAAAGCAGCACTGCTCACAAGGCATTAATGGCATGATGAAATGAAAAAGAGACCAATCACCAATCAGATTAATATCAAGCAATCAGGGCAGGGGTTCGGAAAAATTCATACTTATGAATAAATCGTTTGGGAGCGTTGAGAAAATAAGGTAAAAATAAATGCATATTATAAAACTATGAAAGTGTTTTTTTGACCTTGTCAGTCTGTTGTTGAGGACTCCCAAAACCAAAACATGAACCTTTCATTACCCATAATAGGAGCAATAGATGTTTATTACTTGATTAAAAGGTTACTCCACCCCAAAATGAAAATGTTGTCATCACTTTGTTTGTCTTCGGATCAGAATTTAGAGATATTTAGGATGAAAACCAGGAGGCCTGTGACTGTCCCATTGACTGCCAAACAATTTCCAGTGTCAAGGTGCAGAAAAGTATGAAAGATGTTGTCTGTTTTCTCCATCTGGCATCAGTGGTTAAATCTGAATTTTATGAAGCGACGAGAATACTTGTACGCATAGAAAATAAAAATAGCTATTCATTTCCTCTGTCTTTCTGAGTCAGCATAGCAGCATTTTGGAGTATGCTTTTCTGCACCTTGACAGTCAATTGGACAGTCACAGGCCTCCTGGTTTTCATCCTAAACATCTGAAATTGTGTTCTGAAGATGAACAGAGCCGTTATGGCTTTGGGTGTAAGTGATTAATGACAACATTTTCATTTTGGGGTGGAATACTTTAAAGTAAGAAAAAACTAAAAAATGAAAAATGTTAAAGAAAAGGCTATTAAAACATACTGAATTACATAAAACCAACAAGAAAACACGTTTTTTACTACATTTTAAAGCTGAAATTTCTGATAAGGCTTACAGCTCTTTGTCACAGACACCTCAGACGCATTACTGTCACCATTCATGTTTGTACAGCCACAAGATGCCAAAACATTGCTGTTTATTACTATATCAGTCATCACAGGTTCAGAAGTGACTTTTGTACTCCGTACTCACAGAACGATGAAGCAGGAGATAATGAAATGTGTTAGTCACTCCCAAAACTTTGCACGGTGTGCTGTTTGTTTGTCTGTGTTCTCACAAATGTGATTTCAGCAAAAAGGCAAAACCAAGTTTTCCTCATTCTCCAGTCTAAAGAAAATGGCTTCAGTGTCAGCTGTGAAATGTAGTGTAAGCCGGGTCAGCATCTGAGAGACAGAGCGGTACATTTAATCCATAGAGACAGATCGGTATGTAAACCTCCTCTGTTGATTGGCTTCAGTGTCATGTTTTGATCGATGCCTCTGTCATCTGTGCCACTGCCCATGGGGTGAAGACACCAGGGCCAGACAAAAGTGCACAGACAAACAAAACCCAAGTGAACTTATGAAAGACTTGACTGGACAGTTTTGTCGGCTTGTAGTCTAAACTCTGAAATGTCTTCTGACAGTCTCTAAGGCTAGATGACTAACTTTTTTTGCTTCTTAGCATAAGTCGTGATGCATTGAAAATATATTTCAACCGAACCAAAACGATAGCTTGGAAACGAAGCCAAAAATTGTAAGTAAAGCACTTATTTCAAGTCGCTTATTTTCATGTATTCACTAACATCGAAAGCATGTTTAACAAACTTGATTATCATTTTAAACTGTACCGTGTTAATTCTGCATTTAAAGGTGACTGTACTAAATTGCAGCTTCATCATTGAAAACACATGACATACTAGTTTCTATAAAAATTACATTTAAGCATATTTAATTACCATAAATGTTTACAGAAGCACGCTTAAATCATTTCTAGAATTATGAAATCTCTTATGTACACTTGAAGTCTTACTTCACTGTCAAAAAGCACTTTTAGGTTTAACTGTAGTTAATATAAATTGAAACTATAATGCATACATTTTAGCTACAAATAAACATGTAAACAAAAGACTGGAAGTATAACATTCATTTTTCATGAATGCTCTTATATAATAGCATATTAATTCAAAACAAAAGCATGCTTAAGTGTACATACTGTTCTTTTTCTCAAGGCTAAGCTATAGCTTTTCCAATTGTTTAGTGCCTCTATAATGTGTAACTAAAAGATCCATTGTCCGTACATGGAGATGGTTCGATTATCTGTGCAGGAAGCTGTTCAGCTTCTAAACTGAACCTGTCCCTCACTCAACAACTATTCATTAATATAAAGACATCCTCTTATATCACTTGAAATACCATATGTGCTTGTATACAAAGAAAAGTGGATGTGAAAGATCCCCAGCTGGGACCCGAACATCTGCAACCTGCGCTCTGTACTGAAGTAATTAGCATATTCCCACTAGAATCGTAAGCCCAGCTGTAAACAAACACATACACCCCTGGCTGCAGCGTCATATACACACACTCTATCTGCTTTAACAGCGCTGATATGTACCAGAAGGAGGATGATGCCATGAACTCTGGCCTACAGATGCTATTTTAGTAATCATGATGGATACGGCAATGAATTTTTTATTCATACCATATGTTATAGTATATAGTTCAATATAGTGCAGAAAATCAAAATCATTTTTATGGTTAATTTTTTGAATGGAAATGTGCAATTAATCACTTATATTCATGCATCTGCTAGACGTTTTTAACCATTGTATTTGCATTCAAAGTGCACATTAATCAGTACTTTTTTCAGTTGTTTGGTGCCTCTATAATGTGTAACTCACTGCGGCTAAAAATCCAAATCCAGGCTCTACTGCTTGAACTAACACTGAAATGTTAAATTCAACTCTCAGTGTAAATTTTGTTATAAAGCTACATCTAAAAGTACTCTTAGCAGTGCACGGGTCTCTTTGCAACAGCAGCACTGCATTGAGACTAGCTGTATATAACAAATTAATTAGTGCTGAAATGTGGCACCTGTTAATTGTTAATATTGGACTGAAATACAGTGGTGAAACCATGTTGATTTTTTGATTACTGATGCCAATAGTTTAGAAAGCAGGATATCACACTATTTAATATAAAGATATTAAAAGCTCCCTCATTACAATGGATGCAATTAAATATATGTTTACATTACACATTTAAAAATATTTCATAATATATAATAATGTAAATGTAATTGTAATTGAAATACTAAATTTTATTACAGTTTTAGTAAGCGTTGTAACGAACCAAAATGTGTCGGGACTGAAATCAATTATTTATTCATTTATTTTCAGATAAAGACAAGGTAGCACTAATTTTGCATAAAGAAGACAGTGAATAAAAAAAGTGATATAACTATGACTAGACAATGCAGCATAGTTTGAAATCAAGATTTAGGGGCGTCAAAATAAAAGTCCCGCTTCCGACACATTGGCCACACAGAAACACTTACTAACTTAAACAAGCCAAACATCAGCAATTATATCAGCCTTGGTAATATATCAGTTAACCACTAATTAAAATGCTATATGGTTGTTTTTAGATTTCTGATTAACACCTGATTACTTGCAACATATTAAAGTTTGGGGAAACAGAATGGCATTTAAGATACTGGAAAAGGGTAAATGAATTCTAACCAGACAGAAATACTCCAGGCGGTGGTGTCATCTTTATCAAGGTGGGAGCATCATGCCCTGTGGAGTATATAGGGCAGAACTGCATCCTGTCAGCGGTGTGCCTGTGGACAGACTGCAGTAAAGCCCAGATGGTCTGTGACTGGGATCTGAGCTGTTCAAGGACCAGCCTCTCAAAGGTCTTCATGAAGTGTGCAGTTAGAGCAATTGGAAAGCTTTGAGGCTCATTATACCGCGAAAGAACCGATGCCATTTCTTCAGACTTCAGGGAGAACAGAGACTGAGGCCGATGCCGTACTGACCTTTTATTTGCTCTGCAAGCAACATTGATTATAAAACATCTGTCTTCAATACAAATTATGCGTACTTTCTTTATATTTCTCCTTTCTTTGGGAAAAAAAAGTCAAATATTAAAATTCTGTGTAATGACAGTGCTCTGTGATGTTTTAGATTTTGTTTTTTGTGCCCACACATTCTCCTCAGATCCAAATGTCAGGGAAAGGTGGAATAATAATAAAGGACACGAAATATAACACACAGAACACGGGTTTGCAGGCGTCTCAGGAAGAAACAGAATATGTTAGAGCTCGCAAAAACAATGACTAAAAAAGCTCCTGGTATTATTTGCCGCTCTGCTGTCAATTTCAGCATAAAGACAAGGAAAAGACAAAGACTAATTATAGCCACCCTCAGGCGCTATTAGGCATCTATTAGCTTGAGCTGAAGTGAGATGGAAATAAATGAAATTATTTAGAACAGCATCGCATTTTGATTTCATAAAAACAATAGAAATTCAAAATAAACTGTGTAAAGTATCTATTTTGCGCTTGCATAAGTTAGTATAAGTCAGATGCTTCAGTATATAAAATATTTATATATTATTTAACACTAGAGGCAGTAACTCTGACACATTTTATTCATTTTCACACAAATTTACAGAGTTTCGATGAATAAAACGTATTTTTCGCACAATTATTTGAAGAATATCATGTTATTCAAAACAATATTAATATACCGGTAGATTTAAAAACTGATGTTTTTGAACGTTAGCATCAAACACGTGTTTTTTGTAGACAGTAAGTTTGTTCGTGGAGTACAGAGAAGTACTTGAGAGGCGAAGAGCTCCGGTTCATATCTTGTGTAACTACACTTCAACAAAACAGTTCAAATCTGTGGAAATGGAAGTTGAAATGGCGCAGTCGCCTTTTTTTGATATCAGGTTAGGTTTAGGGTTGGATTTGGTGTAGGGCATATTTCCAACATGACAGAGCATTCGATTTTAGAACGTAATAAAAACACAGCGATACGTACCTATGTCAATGTAATAAAACCGTGCTGTGGTTCACGTATTGAACCTGTGTTTTATGGCCGCTCAGTAGACGTTTCTCTTTGAAACTGCAGCGAAACGTGCAGTAATCAGACCAGGTTCATTTTAAATGTGTACCACATCATTGCAGTCACAGCTGTTTACATAATTTTACATAATACAAATAGAAATGACATTTACAGTTATATTTTACAAATCGAATTTCATAGACACAAACCTATGCTGCAATACGACATTTTCAGAATGACATAATCATTTGTATATTCCATAAAGCCAATTTTACCCAATGCACTGAGGAATTGTTTATGAGAGCATTGCGACCAAGTTTTTTCGAGGCATGTAATTAACACAAGGTGCGTGCTGTGAGTGATGGGTGTTCTTCCTACCTGATAGACCTGAGTCCTCCTCGCTGTAGTCTCCCTCCTCTCCTGCTTTCTCCAGGTTGCTGAGGGACTTGCTGCGTGTGCGGAAGTTCCTCAGCAGGTTGCGGTGCTCCTGGTAGGTGATGGGAGGGCTATCAGGATTGATGTGAACCGGACGAGGAGTTCCGTAGTAGTTCCCTAATCCAGTGAATATAAAAAGAGCATTAAGTGCATCTTTCAGGGACAGTTATTGAGTTTCTTTAGGCACATGGTTTATAAAATCTTCTGCAAAACACTGAACCCCCCTGACCTCATTGCACGGGAAATGTGTCACATGTATTATTATTTTTAACATAACAATTCACATAGGATTTACATATAGGGATTTACGTTCAGATTAAAGCCATGGATATGCAGTATAATTTATTGCAGAGTGAATCAATAGCTTTATTTTAATACGAACAGCCAAGAGGAACAACGAAATCATGCAATCAAGGTCACCTAAATAACACGCGATAATCCTCTATATTGTTATAGTATATTCTCTAAAAGCATAAAGACCACTTCAAGGAGGGAATGCTATACAACAGGAGGGACATTATATCTTCAGACCTTTCAACATATTTGAACTCTGGTCTCCATCTGTTATTGATTGAGTAACTTGCCTTTGCAGTGGTAAGTAAATCATATCTTGCCGTGTCTGCAAGGTGAGAATGGCGTTTATGGCATTTTGTAAATGCGGCAGCATTTTTTATGTTAATACATTTTATTCGTTTAATCAGCCGAGGTAGGTGATCCTGCCCCCGAGAGCCATAACTCACATGTTAAAGGCACATGTGCCACAGAGCCCACAGTAACGTTGCTGAAAGAAAAACGAGCTCCCAATCCCACACTGAACGTTGCATCGCGAAACATTTGTACTGAAATGACTATTGTAATGGACGATGAGCTTTTCTGTTTAGTATAAACTGACTTTGTGTGGTTTAAAGTAGATACCTGATAGCATTTCCTCAGTTTACATTAAAATTTATCAGTTACTTAAATGTTACACCTGACGAGAGAAAATAAAATAAACTAAATTGAAATAATACACTGTAAAAGAAAATTATGTCATTTTTAAAGCTGTGGTTTACGGAATTATTCTGTAAAAAATACAATTAAAATATAAACATACAGAACAACCTGTAGCAACCTTTCCATAGCATTTGTACTATATTTTTTACAGTTAAAATTACACAAATTTTTTAAAGTGTACTGGCTCATATTATTCTGTGATTGGTATGACTTTTTAATGTGTGATATCACTGTATTTTAGATATGAGCGTCATATTACAATACATAAAGTCAGGTTTAGCTTGATTCTTCTACCATATTAATATATTAAGATATTAAAATACCATTAAAAAGGCACATTATTCAATTTTTCATTTCAATTTTTCATTTAAGGTATGTTCATAGAATAGAATAGAATGGAATAGAATAGAATAGAATAGAATAGAATAGAATAGAATAGAATACAGATTTACTGCAATACAGATTTATTAACTTTACTACGCCAGTGCAAACCATATTTTGCTGTGAAAATAATACTGTCACAATTTAGTAATTTAGACATGCAGTGAAGAATTAGCGCTGAAAAGGCATGGACACAGTTATTTTTGTGCAAAATTTATGGCAGGAGAGTATTAAAATGAATGAAAAAAATAATAATGGTTACTGGTGCTTACTGGTATTTGTGCCATTATTTAAGAGTCTTTAAGCAGACTGTACTGCTCTTTGTAGATTGTGATGGTCATTATGGAAATGATCTGTCTGCGTCTGTGTTATTTAACGTGTGCATTATTTCCCTCTCCCGTTCCCATTGGTGTTTTCATGGAATTGTGCTCTAACACTGATTTGCAGTTTAGTAAATCTGGCCCTATGTATGTATTAATATAAAACTACAAGTAAAAATTCAAAATAGGAGCATTTTCACACGTGGTCTCAGACTTATGTTCTCATATCATATCATTTTCTTGATGTCAGTTACAATTTTTGCCTAACAACAAGTCTATGATGAGCACTGTCAAGCTCCCAAAAGAACTAAAGTGACAATAACAGCCTCTTTAAAATCATAAAGGCTTGTGTGAGAATCAAAATAGATTGATGGTTTTGGGGGTGAATGATCCCTTTTAACTTTGAGCTGTTGGATAGGCGAGTGTTGCCAACACAACGGTTGTGTTGATGCATGTTGATGTGTGTAAATGGAGCTCTTAGAACTGTGAATCAATACTGGATGAAAAAAAAAAAAAACTCCCACAGATGTAACGCATGACCTTAAAAGCATCCAAAAGGATTAAAACGAAGAAATAGCGAATTTAATCTTAATGCTCATCAATTATTCAGTTATGGGATCATAAATGTGCGCTGACCTTTGAACTTCCCGCTCTCCAACAGCGCCCCCGACTCCTCCAGAGAGAAGAACTCCTCGACGGAGACAAAGTTATAGTCGACCCCCGTGATCTCGCCGTCTCGTGGCTGTCTAGTCGTACCTGAGGGTGGCATCAAAAAGCAAAGGAAGCGTTAAATACACCAAACTCAAATAACTTACAGAACTATTGACAGACTGCTGACCCGCACTGCAGCCTTCAGCTCAATGTGTGTGTGTGTGTGTGTGTGTGTGTGTGCGCTCTCAGATTAAGATGGCATCTTATCCCCTCTCCATCCAGCCTTGACTGACAAGTTAACAGGGCTATGAACAGCCCAGACCAATTACAGCGATCCAGCCTCGAAAATCTGACACGGCCCTCCCTCTTTCCGCAGGCTTTGAACGGCTCCGCACCGACACAACATCAATCACCAATTCTTTATCGCTCCTCTACCACACACACACACACACACAGATCCTACCTCCTTTCTGCCTCAATATCTCTAATTAAGAGTCTGATAAGCAAAATCCCCCGGTACATCACAACATGAACATTAGTCCCAGCGCTTGGCTCGGAGGTCCTGCGCTCCGCAGCGTGTTTGTTTGTGTGTATTGATATATTCACCCGCAGCTCACACAGCCAGGGGCCTGCTGGAATGATTAGACCGAATTACTTACGGCCACACCCACCGCACGTCAATCACAGCGAGACAAGAGGACACTCGGAGCGAAGAGAGCGAAACGCATCGTCTGTCTAATTTAAGGCTGGCCTCAAGGGTGTGTGTGGGAGCATATGTGTGTGTAGAAAATTAAGCAACGCCTAATGCACACGCTATGCGAGGATTCCGGGCCTGCGAACGCTGGAAAGGTCTCGAAAAGTCACGCGCTGTGCGAACTGTGTGTTATGGCGTATGTTCGTTTAATAATCAGTAATATAGACGATGGGTTTATTGACGTTATCATAGATCACTGCGGAGACAAGCGCGCTGCTGTGTGCTCTGCGGCGGCAGGCTGCTGGTGGTTTGGACCGTATTGAGCGGGTTTCTTCCATGCCAGTGGACACGTAACGAGATGGATAGACGGTTAATAGATGTGAGAAAGAAACGATCAAACAGAGTCAGTACACAAATATATGCCAGGACGAACCGAGAAGAGAGAATGCAGTTCAGTATGCAAATGTTATGAAGACAGATTCTTTAATAAACATTACGGTGCACTTATGTACTGGGTTTAAACTTTTGAATAAATTAAATTTATTATTGAAGTAATTTATTCGCTATTAAACAGTCAAAAGATGTGTTTTTTTGGATGCCTTTTCTGTGTAAAATTTAAAAAAATAAAAATTGTGCCATTATATCTCACTTTAATGTAAACATTAATATAAACATTCTTACAATTTTTAGAATTCTCACGATTCTCTTCATCGTGATTATATATAGATATCAAAATTATGCCTATTTTTCAAATTGTGCTTTTATATCTCAAAATTATGCCTTTTACATAATTGTGCCCATAACTATATATTTATTTTTATATGATCATTAACTATAGCCATAACTTTATATCTCAAAACTGCTAAATTCTACAAATTGTATCTCACTCAATTGACTAAATACTAAATCTAAATATTGTGACTTTTCATGCTTTTTGCACTTTCAAATCAAATTCAAATTCAAATTCAAATTCAAATTCAAATTTACTTTCGCACCTTTTACAACGGTTTCTTTATACTGTATCTCAAAATCACATAAAATTTTCACATTTCCGTTTTCCTAATGTATTACTTTCTTTTTCTTAATCCAGCTGCAAATTTGTATATTTCAATATAAACATACAGTAGTAATGGCGAAGCAGTCAGTGGCCCAAGTACTGTTTCTGGTCACTGAAACAGACCTGGAAGGTAAACAACAGCTTGCTACTATTACAAACATGCTAAAATATTCGTCCATAGATCTTCCACTCTTTTACAAGTCTACAAATATCACAAAATCCCCAAAGGCTGGAGAGGATTTCAGTGATACTTCCTCACAGACACCAGACGAGCTCAGTGTGAATAATTCTCTCAGAGCTCCAGCTAAGTGATTGAAGCGCACATCAGAGATATCGAGAACACATTACGGCTCTCTCCCTCCATGAATTAATAACGAGCCCATTAATTGTTTGTCAGGTTTCTGACCCATTGTGTCACAGCGGTGACCTTCTATAAATAACCTCGCGGTGACCTCAGCACACCCAAGGTCCTTCGTTTGACAGATCGAGAGACCTACAGCGAGACAAGAGCAAGAGTGACGCATCAGTTCGCACTCAGCAGAAGTCTTTTACATTAGTACAGGGCTATTCAGCAGGGCGTACTGATACAGCTTATTTCCACTGTGGTGGAGAATCACAAACTATCCTCAAGGCACACACACACACACACACACACACACACAAAGCAAACTAATGACAAACACATGATGCAAAAAGGAAAAATGATGTAAACTTCCATTAATCTTTAATGCATCGGTTTAGCGGCATTGATGTATATATATAAAAGAGTTTTGAGGCAATTTCAAAAAGCAATCGAACCGGCTGATTCGGAAACTTCATCGAACGTCATACAAAAGAAGAGTAATCTGTGCAGCATGCAATCTATTCTCTAAAGAGACCCCCTCTGTACTCACCCATTATAAAAGCCATTTAATTTGATTCTATTGCATGAATAATTGATAAACGGCCGACCGTTTCTTAATTCCTTTAAGCGGTTTAATCCTTTATGTCCTGCGCTCCTCTTTAGCAGTGGACCATGTGAACTCTCTCTCAGCCCGCCGGCCCAGTCGATGACTATTGTTCAGTGCCTTTGGTGTAATTGAACAGCAGCTATATTTGTTTTATTCTAATGTGCCCTCATTTGGAATCGATACAAAATGACTTTAATATCTGAAAATACATCCTAAAAAACAATATCATCCGAATCAGACGGACCTATAGAGAGGATAAATTTGCTCCACTAAAAATTGATATTAAAACATGCTTTTACGCACAGTGCTGAGCTCTTTATAAACTTGAAATGACGAATGATGGGATAAAGAGCATTGCACAATCCAACCAAGCCAAAAAATACAATCAGAGAGTGAATTAAACACAAAACTAAAAAATATATCAAATGGAATATAAAACATTGAAATGAAGATGCTTCGTGCGGATTTAAGTATTCCACTATATAGACTGTGTTTTGAATACATATTTGCACCGTCCTCCTGCCTACAGCTGTATGACACAGACCTTATGTAATAATGGTCTGATACAGTCATACATGTCTAATACAGGCATTATACTGCTGTCATTTGACTGGACACACAGCTGCCTTGCTGTGTAAAGCTGCAGTCACGTTTGCTGCTGTTTAGTCTATTTTCGAAAACTAGGATTCAGTCTATTCAATGAAAATCCATTCAATTGGGAAACTCTTATAGGTATGAAAGGCGTCCACAAACAGATTTCACAACAGGTTCAAGTTGGTCACAAAATGTGCCACATTGTCCAAAAGAAAAGAGCTCTGTGATAATCAACAATGGACTTTTTGCCTGTGAAATTTAGCTGAATTGCTTTCTGGAAATGGCAATTGAACCTCGAAAAAATACTTTTCGGTATTTTATTAATTATTTTATGCGTTATATTTATTCAGGAGCTATTCAAAAGAAGCTGCATGCTACTGACAATGACTGTAAATACTGCAAATACTGATAGATATACTATCTCAGAATACTGAGAAAATCACCTTTTAAGTTGTCCAAATTAAGTTCTTAGCAATGCATATTACTTAACAAAATTTAAGTTTTAATATATTTATGGTAGGAAATTTGATGACATATACTATATAACACTATAAGATGACACAGTACAGTATAACAATAAAAATCAACTTAAGGATTCAACGTTTTTAATTTTTGTAAGCAGACTCAAGGTCAGTTTTTGACTCTGGCTATTTGCATTGACTTCATTTTTGACCTTAGATCAAGGCGTGATGGTTTATGCATTCATGTCGCCCCAATTACCGTCAACATTACTGCTGCATATACTGGACAGGTAAAGTATGACTACCAAGCTGGAGGCATCCAGACTGTTTACTCTGCTATTTTCCATCTCTGTCAGATGAAACTAGAGCTCTCAGCCGGAGGCCTCGACAGGCCTTCCTGTCCACTCTGCTTAGCCAAACTAAAGCCCCTTCAGGGTCAAGCTGACTGATCTACACAGCTATGCTACACTGAGGAAATAATTCACCCCAAAATGCAAATTCAGGTATAATTTACTTGCGTCGTTCCACCTTTAAGACTTTTTTTCTCAAGAGAACACAATTTTTCCGTACAATAACAGGAAAAGGGAACAAGGCCTTCACTTGCTTCAAACAGCCTTCACTCACTTTAATTCTATGGAAAAGAGCAGCTTGGACTTTCTGCTAGATAGCAAGAATAATATCAAAGCATTTGGCACATGTCTCTCAGCTGTCAGTAGAGCTGGCCTCAGAGTACAAGAAACATATAAGAAAAGCCAAAATGGTAACAAAGAGAGTGAAAAGATATGAAAAGAAACTGCTGACAAAATGAAAATGTTCCTATAAATGTATACAACACCTGCCAGGCAGCACTGCATTACAATAGCTCCGCTATTATTACTAACAGTACACCTCTGTTATAGTCATTAAACCAAAATATATTCACTATATCACTGTGAATGAAATCTGTATTATCAAATAAACTGAATAGATCTGTTTCATATTATGTGGAGAAACTTGCTATTATTTTTCTGTTAGCGGTGCAGAAATACACTCTACCTAAAGAGCATGAGAATGAATGGAGACAATTTTCATCACCAACAGAATGAAATTATTGCTTGTAGTTGATTGTTTTACCATTTATTTTATACGTAAGTGTCAATGGGACTTTCAGTGAGAGAGTGATAAATGTAATGTTATGTGTACTTTTCAAGAAAAAATAACAATTGCACAAAAGCAGTACAAAAGCACAGTACTGGGAGCCAGTTATGTATTAGTAATTATGTGATACAACTTAGGCAACACTTACAACATAAAAGACAATATAAGAAATATAATTTGTAAAATTATTCAGCAGAAATAGGAAATATTAGCAAGACAGCTGCTCACTGGGCGGTCTTGTGTAAGGGACTTTGATTAGTTCTCGGCATGCAATAACAGACATCACTGGTCACTTTTTCTCTGAACAAATCTGTGTCCTTTAAAGCTTTGACTGCCTTGTGATGATTATTCATAATCTAAACTCGGTTCACTATCATAATGGAATCAGATTTTCAAATGCAATCAGTCAGTCTGGCAAATTAAGCTGTGAAATCAGCGTTAATGTGATTACCAGATACAGTATCTTGAATCTCCAATTAACATTTTGCCCAAATATTGCATGATATTGCCACATAGAGCATTATCTGCAAGTTCAAACACAACGGGTGACTGAAGATTAAAGTGCACAGTGGCTAAAACTATTATCAAACATCAGCAGCTGAAACATCTGCAAACATTTCTGTTTGTACAAACCGCTTTTGTTCTCCAACACTAACCGTAGCGTTTTTAGCCGAGGACGAAATTGGGAATTAAAAGTACCTAGCTGTAGGGTCTCTTCCTCTTTCGGCAGACTGAGATGAAGAGGAAAACTAACCAGAACAGTGTGTTTTATGTGTTTCAGTGTCTAAGTATATGAATAATAAATGTTTGAGGGTGTCCATGTGAGAGCAGCACGTGTGGATCTTCTAGTGTGTTGCTGTATCACAAATGAAGCTTATGTGTGTTTTGGAAGAGCCAAAGATGAGCTCAAAGGCATGCCTGCAGTTATTGTGTGTGTGTGTGTGTGTGTGTGTGTCTCAGTAAGCAGTATGGTACACGACGGGCAGCGTCAAGCTCGGCATGACCTACTTCACCATAAATCAGAGATTACCCCACTCAAGTCTACGCAACATTTCAAACACACTCCCACACATGCTCAAACACATGTGCAGAGCCAGACGCCATCATGTCCTCTGGGTGAACTACGAGAACTGACTGAAAACTTTTCAAACAATGTCTGAGGGAAAGGGAAAGAGAAAAACAGAGCGCCAGCCTCACCAGAAAGTTCCTGAAGTGGCCACAAAAGTTTCACAATGAATTCATAATCCCCTTAAGGCTGTTCAGTTCACTCAGTGGCCACCTTGGCGACACTCCAGACGACTACTTTATATGTAAATAATAGAAATGTCCAAAACTTTTAGTAGGTATTTCTACCAGGTCTCGTAGCACAAACGTACCTGGGTGCATTTTAATGAGACACAAGTACGTACCAACAAGTACATAAAACTGCAGGCAAAAACTAGAGGCAGACACCTTCATTCCTTTTCACACAAATTCACAGAGTTTGATTAGTAAAGCATTATTTTTACACATTTACTTGAAGAATATCAAAACCATACTAATATGCTGGGATATTTAGGCTGAGATGGGTTTGTTCGGTAGACTACAGACTACAGAGATGTATTTAAAAGATCAAGGAGCTCAACAGGAGCTAACTACGGTTCAATAAAACAGTTGGAATCTGTGTTAAAGGAAGTGGAAATGACACGGTTGCCTCAACAGATGTGTTTTAACATTGGTTTTGCATTTGTTAACACTATCAGGTAGGTATAGGGTTGGATTTGGTGTAGAGCATATTTCCAAGATGATATTCAAATATACGGGGACTGTAGCAGAACTTAATGCCCCTAACCGCTGCATTATTAAACGTAATAAAATGTGCCAGGGTTCACATATTGAATATGTGTTTTAGAGCCACACAGTAGACATTTTTCTTAAACTGCAAGAAAATGTGCAGTTAGATACATAAAAAATGGTGTTGCGTGCATGTGGGTTGGTGCATCTCTCTTTACAGTGAGTGATAATATAGAATTGGGATTCGCCTAAGCATACTTTAATCAAATATGGTGACTGGTTCTTTTAACTGAAAGGCAGGACTTATACACCTATGATTTCTCCTTCTTTGTGTGTTTCAGATAATAATTCTGCTGTAAAAACTAGCAGAACTTCATCTACTTAACAAAAGCTTATGATTTTGATGGAGGTTAATCCAAATCTGTGTCTTATCACTGCGCAAACATTAAAACAGGAAAGAAATTACTGAAAATATAATTAGGATTTTAAAGCTCAGGATAAAGGGCAGAGAAAAAGGAAGCAACAGGGAGTTGAGCAGAACAGAGGTTGTGAAAGAGAGACGACTGATAGAAAAGAGCGTGAAAAGCAAAGTGAAAAGCATGGAAATGTTAAAAGGCCGTCTTCAATGGAGCGTCAAAGATATGTATTCAAAACACTACTGCTTATATTAAAGGATTGTGTAAAGTATAAAAACTGATCCTTCAAGCGTTTCTTTGCATTCCACTAGAAACATAACAGCATGTTGGGTTTGAGGAGGAGGATGGCATGTAAATAACAGAAAAATGGTTAATTTGGTATAACTTCACCTTTCCCTTCTCTATCTCTCTTTTGTTCTCTCGCATCCTGCCTTTCTTGTCGCGGGGAAACCAGTTGGAGCTGTCAACACCTGCTTTCTATTAAATGGATCACACGCCAATTAACACTTCATCAGAAAAACTGCAGTACCTTGAGCTTGATGTTACATGCTGTTGCATAAAATAACAAGCTTATTTTCTAGTAGTTTATTGGGTTGTTTAAACTTGTGAGTGTATGTGTGTTTAACCATAGAAAAGAATAATTACAAATAAATCAATGCCATGATTAAACAAAGCAAATGGAGATTTCTGCTTTGGTTTTCCTTTCTCAGATTTGTCTCAGATTTAAAAAGAGATCTTACCAGTGCTGTCAAGCGATTAATTGCTTTTGTTGACATAATATTTGTGAGTGTACTGTGTATATTTATTATGTTTATTAATATATAAACCTATTTTTCCTTAAATATACACATGCATGTGTGTGTATTTATATATATACATTGAATACACACCCAATAAATGCAAACAGTACACACACATGTATTATGTAATCAAAAACATTTATTTTATATGATTAACATGATTATTTGATAAATACTATGAAACATTTCTTCAAATTCTTCTAAAACCGAATTATCCCCATTAATCTTATCTTAAACCTTGCTTAAATTTGTACCGTATATAAACAGTACTAAATAGTGATATATGAATTTTAAAATAAAGCGTAACATTTAGTTTAATTTATATTTGTCCTAAGGACCTTTAAGAGAAACAGCTGAGTAAAAGCTTTGCTTTGTTTGTTTAAGCATTCAGACACAGCGACAGATCATCCAATGATGTGAGTTTGGAGGCGGGGCTATCGTTTGTCTGACCAATGACAGAAGAGTGTTTGGGAAACCTGTTTGGAAAACAGTCAGTTTTATTCTGTCTGTAATGCTAGTGAACTACTCATTGAAACGAAACATAAATTGGACCTCTATATAGTTGTTTTAAGCTTTAAAAAGTCAACTTTTGAACAGTATTTTGGGGGTACTCACATGGCACGGCTCTCAAGTAGAGGTTTTCTCGGATCACCTGCTGGAGTTGACTGTCCATTGAACCCGGTGTGAAACATTTGCTCAGGTACAACCTTAGATCTTTGCATAGAGTCGAGCCTGGAAAAGGGACAGAAAAAGAATTAGAAAGGGAAAGCTGGACAAGTGAACAAACAGAGACGTTCTGATTTAACACATACAGTAAGAATAACCCATGCATTAACATTTACAAATGAGACAATGTGCTTACCCACCTCAAAATCTGCAATTCAAAAAACTGAAGAGCTAGCGAAAATAAAACACACACGCAGATAAATTCAGCCCAGTCTCTAGAGGCGGTATTGATTAACCTTTGTAGATATTAGAGGTGTTTCTAATCAATCAAATGAAGCCGGGGCTGTTCTACCTTCCGGCCAAAACTGCAAAGAGCTGCTAACAATGAATTCACATGTTTATGGTCAGTATAATGCCGTATTGCGCTGTGTAGAAACACATTCGGGTTATAATGAAAAGTGCGTTCTCCCACACACACATACACAGCCTTGGATTAAAGTGAAAAATGTCACACACGCAGTCTTGGCACGGCTGCCCAGTGCTCCACTCAACATGGCTGATCTCTTTATTTCATCTGCTGTGGTTTATGGTCTCTGATGACAGGCCACTTGGCTGTTATAGATGAACAGAGTGCCTCTCGAACCCATCAAAATGACAGACCCACCCCCACCCCACCTCTCTTAGTAATAAAACACAGCTCACAGTTCTCATAAAGGAACATAAGCCCTGAAACCACATGAGCACACACACGCGCACACCATATAGGTATGAAATGACCACTATGATATTACAGGAGGACGCTATTGCTGGCCTGCTGCTCTCTCTGAACTCCTTCTACTTAATTCAGCCATATTAGTGTGGAGTGGATTCAGTCAGGGATCTGAACGAAGCACATTCACACGTAAGTAATCCAGCAGGGTTTGTGCTATAAGCGCGAGTAGTACCTCAAATCAAGAAGATTTCTGATTGCTAGAACAACAAAAAAATAGAACTATTCCATAGCAATGTATGAAACACCATTCAGAATACCTTAGTAAGCACATAGCAATGATCTGGCAGCAACCCACAACACACTAGCAAACCCCAAATGCATAAAACATTATAGGGATAGTTCACCCAAAAACAACTTACCCTCATGTCATTCCAAACCTGTAAGATCTTTTATGTTCCGATCACAAATTAAGATATATTTGATGAGATCCAATAACTTTCTGACCCTACATACACAGCAATGCAACTATCACATTTAAGGCCCGGAAATAAAAAAATGTAGTAGTTTTTTTTTTTTACCTTAATACTTTTCTGGATCTTGAATGTGGTAGGTGTGTAGCTCTCTATGGAGGGTCAGAAAGCTCTCAGATTTCATCAAAATTATCTTAATTTGTGTTCTGAAGATATCAAAATGAACATAAATAATCTGGCAACCCACGCAATCACAAGAATGTCCTAGCATTCACACAGCTATACATTAAACACCACTCATTACGCCTCATCAAAAAGCAATGACCTGGCAACCTCTTAGAAGAACCAACAAAAACATACCGAAGCAAGCATTAAACATATTATCATATAACAACCTTATCAGAAACACTATAAAGGCATCAAAATACACACATAGCAACTTGTCAAAAAACACTATAAAGCTAAAAGCAACCACCAAAAATACTGTAAAAACTAATTAAACTCACATTAAACTCAGAACGGTTCAGAGGCCATACTGCAATTATTTGGCAACCAGGGGTGCATTTCTCAAAAGCTTTGTTACGTAACTATGTTCGTAAGTTCCATTAAACTCTATTGGTAATGACAAAATTTGCAACCACACTTGCTTTTGGGAAACACATCCCAGAACACATCACATATCGTGGTGATCACTAAAATTTACATCTTCAAATATAACATTTTCAATTCATCATCCGGTAGCAATTCAGTAAACAGCAGAAGTGCAAAATCAACATGAAATATTGGAAATGAAACAGGACTAAATGAAGCAAATCCTCAGGCATTCACAATGATCAATTCCACTGTTTGAAAGACAGAGCTGCTTTTATAAAGACTTGGATGTATTTCAGCAGGGACAGTACATATTGATCTTTTTTTAAAATAGAAGTGCCAGAATTAGCACAAAGCTCCTCTCCTCTGTGTCCACTGCGTTTATATAGGATACACGGGCAGATCAAAGGATGATATTAATAACAGCACAGGATGCGCAAGTCTGTATTTCTATGTCTATGAGATATTCTCATCAGCTAATGCAACATACAGCAGTGAATTATAACCTTACTGACATAGCTCAGTTTAAAACCCTGCAGTTAGTAGTTGGAGGTGTTAGAGGTGTGAGAACAGCAGAGAGAGAAGGAAAGAGAGAAGAAGGGGATGCAGAGGACTCAGGCTGACTGCTCATCAATCTAACAGAGGACGGAGGAAGTCATGGTCAGGTGTGACAAACTGGTTGACAAAAAAAAAATCATCATGCCATGACACTTTGTGATAAATACCAGCGCCCCCTACAGGTGACATACGACCCATGTGACTTCAGTTCTGTAATTCTGCAACCAATTTCTGTTGAAGAATGTCCTACTGTTATGACATTAACTCTCCTTAATATAGTGGTGTAGTTAAGAGGATTGAAATCTAACATATACTATTTATAATTTTGGGGTGAGTGTGACTTTTTAATGTTTTAATGTGTTTTAATGTTTAAATAAATCATGTTTAATAAATCTCTCGCCAAGGTATTATAAACTAAAACTGTAATACTGTTACAATGTATTTTTGTTAATTGAAATAAAGCTGAATTAATTAATTTCAGTTGAGGTACAATAAATTTAGTGAAACGGAAACTGAAATAAAATTCAATTAAAGCTAACAATAAAGCAAGGCTCATTAAAATGACAAAAACACATAACAAAATTACTAAAATGTAAACAAAATGAAAACTAAAAATATTATTTAATAATACTTTAATACTTTATACTAAAATAACTGTCAAAATGCAGTAAAAACTAAAATATTATTACAATTTAAAGCGATGTTTTCTGATTAAGTATATTCTGAAACGTAATTTTAAATAGCATGAATTTTTATTATTAGTACAATCTTTAGTGTCACACGATCCTTCAGAAATCACTCTAATTTGTTGATTCGCTGCTCAGAAAACATTTCTTATTTTCAATCATGAAAAGTGCTGCTCAATATTTTTATAGACACATGAATAAGGTTTTACTGAAACAGTAACCTTTTATAACACTCTGTCTTTACTGCCCCTTTAAAAAAACACCACTGGAGTAAAAAAACATATTTAGGAAACAAAAATCGATGTTCAGCCCATACAACTGAGAATGTAGAGCACCAACAGTACCTGGAGACACTGTCTTGATGCGGATTGGATGGGGGCAGGAGTTTAAGAGCCCACGCACATCTCCTAAAGTCAGGCCCAAAACAGGAGTTCCACCAATTTCTAAGATGATATCGCCAACTGTGATCCCTCCCCTGGTGCTGCGGTGACGAATGGGAACTCTCCATAATCAGCCCCGCCTCCGATGGCGATTCCCAGCTCTCCAGAGCTGCCCACCAGCGGCACGAAGATCTCCTGCACCTTAGAGCGCCAGTGCAGCTTCTTTACCGCAACCTTAGACATGGCCAACGAACTGCCAGAGAAACACAGAGAGAGGGGGATATAGGCGCAGATTAAAGGCATGTCAGCGGGACTAAACATAGAAAATCTAATGCTAAACATTCAGTGTACTGGTATGTTCAGTGCTTTTCACATTATGTAAATGTGGAAGACTGTCATGCGGGTTTCAAAAGACGTAGTAGTCGCTGAATACGAATTTTTGGCATGAACTATATCTTTTTTAAATCTGGCTGAGATGGAGCAGACAGATCAGAGAGGGCAGGAGGTCAATATGTGCCTAAACAACGAGAGTGTGCCCTCGTTTCTGTGTGTGCTGTAAGGAGCCTCCAGACAAATCAACAGATGCTTTCTCGGTGGGAGGCACAATGAACATGGAGACAGGTGGAGGAGCTCTTCAAGGCAAACATACCACTTGAAGCAAACAAAACAGCTATTATGGCCCGAAACATATTTCACTGCAAAACATGCTTAAAAATGTATGTAGCTATATTAGATGTCATTGTTTGAAATAACAAATAATCAAACTGTGATATATCTGAGAGAAAGATTTGAGCAATTGAATTTATATCTATTTGTTTTCATTTGTGGATGACTCTGTGATTATACCACACCTATGAATTTCAAGAGAACTGACTTCATACACTAAAATAACATTAGCGCCAGCTGATTAAAAAGCCATTGCAAAAATTGCTTGGAAAAGTTACATTACTTCTGAGAAAAGCTCTAGCTGCATTTGTGCGCAGATGCCTCTTATTCGATATTGTATTATCTAATGCAATAAAATGAATACATTTTTAGTGTGGCTTAAGTGCCTACATACTATTTTGGGCCACTTTACAATGTTTTTTCAATAAAATCCTACAAAACTGTCCTAAAGGGACCTGGGCTCTTTGATATTAGACTGCATATACAAAATTACTATTGCATAACGTAAACACAAAGATTACTGCTATGATGATTTACAGCTGTATTATAATGATACAGTTGTGTCTGCTCTTTATGTCAACTCTTCATGCAGCCCAGCATTTATTAAACTTCTCATGCAATAATTAAATGAAAATTTAACCACTTGAACCAAAGTGAAAAATTTAATTAACAGTGTGGTTTTGGAAATAATATGCGTTTAAAGATGCGTAGCATTGTAATGCATGATAGTCTTTGAAGCACATACCTCAATTAAACTAAAATTATTTTAAATTTGTAAATAAAACAGATTGGAGTTTTTACAGGAAAATTATTTTTTATATTATTATTATTATCTTATTTTTTTAATTAATTGTGCTACTTGCATTTTTATAAACTGCTAAATTTTCTAGTCATTAAAAAGAAAAGTGCAATAATTCCTACTTTATAAAGATGAGAACAATTTATGGAGTAAATATAGGACCAAAAACAAATTAAATGTTTTCCAAGAAAAAATTATTAACCAGAGGAACCAACATTTTTATTTGGCAATATGTACCAAATTAAATGGAGTTTTCTTTAGTAAAAATGTATTGTAAAGGTGACAGACTATGATTTGAAGAGACCTTTTAAGTCTCAGAGCTTTAACATGCAGAGATGCCCCACTAAATGACAGTTGGCGGGGCTCGTGCGAGGGGCAGGTGCAGTCTGAGCGAGAGCGCCTTGAGACATGACAGTATTGGAGCAGTGCTGTCATTCCCTCGCCGGCCTCGTCCAATCTCTTACTCGGGAGCGGCTTTAAAGCGGCAGTGATGTGTAGATGTCGGCGAGAAACAGATAGGGAAGAGAGAGAGATAATCAGGAGGAGATCAAGACAGGACAGATGGCGAGGAGCGCGAGGGGCTGACAGAATGAAGGAATGAGCGTAAGAGGAGGGCGAGAGTCGGGTCACGGAGGAAAACGCCGAGGTAGGTTAGTTAGAGGACTGATGCCAGATAGAGCAGGAGATAGCGGGAGACAAGAGAGGATAAGGATTAGATAAGATGGGGAAAATATGTCTGTGACAGCCAAAGGGGATAAAGCAGATCAAGCGGGCAATATGGAGAAAAAAAAAGAGCAAGACTACTGCCTTACAAATATTTGCTGTGGAAACCGTCATTTTGCCAAAATTACTACAGTAGTTGTTACTCTTTCAGTGTCATCGCAACAATATGGCTTCTATAGATTGTTTGAAGGGTTTATTATTATATTACAGATCGTGTTTTGACACGTTTGATAAAATTGTAAAATAGAAGAAAATGTCAACAAATAGTTAGCAACCACCTAACGATCAAGCAACAGCTTAGCAACCAATTAACCACACAGAACACAGAGACTGATGCTAATTCTGGCAAGGGAGCATAGTGAGCACCGATGCTCCCTAGTTTTTATGGTGCATTGTGGGAGTGAACGTTGCAGTGCACTGGAAGGATTTTAAGATCAAAATGGCTGTCTCCCTGATCAGTGCGCTGACTACTGAACAAGGGTGCTGATGGAGACGCACCCCTGGAAATGCCCTAGCCATGGAGAATCCTCTAGTGACCAATGAACCATCTAGAACACCCTAGAAACCATCCAGCAACCAGCTAAGACAACATAGAAACCATATCCCAACCCAATCTAAGCCAATCATCAACCTAGCTAGCATCCAAAAGGCCCTAGCAACGGCTTAACAATGCTCTAGCAACTAAGCACCTTAGGGGGGGCAATGTACCAGCATCAATGATTAACCAGTAGAAATGTATCAACCGTTTGATATTTTGGACCATCATCTACACGCTCACATGATATTGCTGTGCTAAGTGGTCACGAAGACACATAATTTGAGCATGTTTTTATGCATTTCAGCGTAGAAAAAAGTGATTTTAAGCACCTGAAATACAATAAGCAACAACAAAGAACTAATTTAGTATTGCTTTTTATTATTTATTATTTTTATTTCCATTTGATTATTTTATACAACC
Organism: Puntigrus tetrazona; assembly: GCF_018831695.1. Taxonomy (NCBI): domain Eukaryota; kingdom Metazoa; phylum Chordata; class Actinopteri; order Cypriniformes; family Cyprinidae; genus Puntigrus; species Puntigrus tetrazona. Next base: position 19,297,058 of record NC_056706.1, on the reverse strand, counting down.
TTTTTGTGATATTGAAACTGGTGACAAGAATTCTACAATTTTCTATGACATTAAATAATAATAACTATTGTGATATATACTGTTACCGTGAAATAAAATACTCATATCATAATACAAGATTTTGGTCATATCGCCCATACAAGCACCTTCACAAAATACTTTAGCAACAACATGGCAACATGGCTTTATGAACCACCCAGAACACCCTAGAAACCCATAGTTTTAGATTCGGACCAAACCTGATGTGTGTTATAACAAACATAACCTAAGAGTGCATGAGTAGTTTCGGCACAGCATCACCTACTGGTCAAATAATCTAAAGAAAAAAATTATTTTTGCTTATAACATCTGACCAATTTGGCCAAAAAACAGATTTGATCTCATTAGACGGCATACCAAATTAAACTGTCTTCACAGCCTGGCCTAACTGGTGTTCAGCTGTTTTAGCAAACTAAAAGCATAAAAAAAAATTAAAATAATTTCAAAACGCTAAAATAAAAAAAAATGAAAATGTTGAAAAACTATTGAAACACTAAAATTAAAATCTAAACTGAAAATATAAAAATAAAAATATTAATAAATGCTATAAAATATATAAATAATAGCACTGCTCTAAAACCAGCCAGCAGACTAATCTGAATATAAATCTTTTATATTAAAAGATTTTTTTATATTCAGATTATAAATTATAAAGTACTAAAACGCCAAGGGGATAAAAAGGTCTGTTTTATATGATTTAACCATAAACATGATATATAGTAAAGCAGCATGAGTTAGCTTCCAGCACCATCTTACACTTTCCTCTTAATTGTCTCTCTTATGTTATTACCACCGGGGGGGTCTGAGAAAGATCAATATACTCTAATTGGTGATCGATACAATCCTAACCAGGGGTCAGACGGAGGAGCAGTCAACCTGACTGCGGCACAGTAGTAACCACGGTTACAGCGTCCGCACGTCCCCTCAGGCTGTCCTGCCCACCAGGCTTAATGAGGCTAATTAAACAGCATGAGGAGCATCTGAGGAGACATGACTAATTGTTTCCAGTTGAGCGATTGGCCGATCGGTCATTTATCCAGCCCCACCCCCCGGAGATCCGGCAGCTGATAGGAGGAGTCTTTTTTTTTGTAACAGCTACAGAGACAGAGATAAACTGAGCCAGGCTCCACGCAGGCTGCCATTGGCACAGGAAGAGGAGTCGTGGATATGACCTTGGAGCAGGAGAGCTCAGGTGTCCACGGATAGAGAGGAGGGTCAACGCTAAAATACACTCTCTTTCAGTGGATAAATAACTTTACCAAACATGTCGAGAAAATTTGAAGTGATAAAATGATATTTGCGGGACAACCTATTAAACAGACTGTAATTCAGTCCCTCACAGCCTTATTTTCATGTGTAGGAATTAATGTAGAATTAAATGGGTGTGGGTCTATGGGTGTGGGTTGAGAGCTAAGACACATATATGTTGCTATGTCATGATGCATGTATATATGCATGCACACATAAACGCAAACGCAAACTTTGCATAAAGCACTGCACACACACACACACACACACACACACACAGTATCCCGTTTCCTCTTTTCTGTTCTTTCTCTGTCCAGCTGTGTGACCTTCTGTTTGGACAAAAACTGTGTGTGGTTTTTGCTCATGAAACACAGATGACTTTATCCAGTTAGATAAAGTAATCCATTTACACTTTATAAAAAAGACATTCATTTCTATTGATGAATATGATTCTAATGATGGATAGACAGACAGACAGATTAGATAGATAGATAGATAGATAGATAGATAGATAGATAGATAGATAGATAGATAGATAGATAGATAGATAGATAGATAGATTAATTTTGTTTTCAGAAGGACAGAGAGAATAGACAGACAGACGAACAGACAGACCGTTAGATAGATAGATAGATAGATAGATAGATAGATAGATAGATAGATAGATAGATAGCAGCCTGTGTCCATCTATTTGTTGTATATGTGGCAAGATCAAGCAAATGTATTCCTAGTTACACACTCAAATGTCTAGAGGTGTCTTTGTGCAAGACAAACTGTCAAGTCTGGTTGGTTTGAGACGTCTCGTGCTGTCAGACACACACACAGAGGAGGTTCTGGTTATATAGCTACACATCTTCACGCTCTAGACTGTCAGCCTTGCTCAGCAGCATTAGTTGCATCTATATTCAAAGGTTGAATCTCTGTGTCTCTGGAGATGAAAAGCCTCCTTGTCATTGCTACAAATATAAAGAGCATTTTGATCTTTCTCTAGGGGACATAAATACCATTTGATACATACATGTGTACATTGATTTTCATTATCATCACTGATAGTGGCTTGCATACTTGCATGACCTAATCTTACAATTACAAAAAATGTGAATATTAGTCTAGAATATTTCATACTTTCCATATAGCAGATTTTCTGCTTTGGAAAAGCTGTTTTGTTACATCACTTTCAACCAGCTGAACTAGAAACGCTGGTGGCTCTATGAAGATACTGCATATTTTACATGTAGTGTTGAAAATGCTGACCCTTAAGGTCAGGAAAGAGCTGACCACCCCATATCCGTTTTCGCATCCACCCCTCTGTTCTGCTAGGATGGCTCACCAGTGAAATTCCATACAGTCCTGGAGCAAAACAATCTGTCACATCTACCGCCATTGTTGTTTTCTCTCTAAATATATCTGTTTCCTCATAAGGCCTATTTTTGGATCAATCTTTATTCCAGGAACACCCATGGCATCTCATTCATGCAACATGAATAACTAATGCTATAGGCTATATATTGCATGACAAAACTAGCATAGAGTCACGTGTTGGGGCGCTGCGTGTCCGCTCGTGGTCAGAATGTGGAACAATGCATGTTCGTCTCTGTATTCATTATCACAGCCGACCTTACCCTGGGCCCTTGCCTTTTTAGAGACTGCTGAATTCATTATCACGGGAAGTGTTTAAGTGTCACATTGTAGGTGTTCAAAGAAAAGCATCCTCGGAACGCAGGCTTTTCAGGATGAAAATAGTTCACCCAATTATGAAAATTTGCTTAAAATTTAGTCGACCTCAGGGCATTCAAGACGTAGATGAGCCTGCTTCTTCATCGCAACAGAATTGGAGAAATGTACAATTACAACACATGCTCAGCAATGGGTCCTCTGCAGTGAATGGGTGCCGTCGGAATGAGACAAATACTCCAGTCCTTCAATTAATGTCTTGTGAAGTGAAAAGCTGCGTTTGTAAGAATTAAATCTATGATTAAATCTATGATTAAGATTCAAACTGTTGCCTCAAGATCTAGTAGTCCAGTCTGACTCAGAGAAACAGGTACAGATCAAGCACCAGTTATGAGCCATATCAGTCCAAAACAGTTCTACACCAACATTTTGTTGGATTTTTTGATGAGAAGACAACCAAGAATTAACTTTTTCACTGGAGAAAGAGTTATCATGAGTTAACATCATAGAGTTAACAACAGTTAAACAAATGTATCATCTGGGAATTTTATCACAAACATACAGTTTTCACAAGATGTTAACTGATCAATGATACTCATGTGGATCACTTGTGGATTATTGTTATGATTTCTCATTCAGGCGTCACCCATTCACTAAAAAGGATCCATCTTTATGGAATCGTACATGGTTATGGCATTGCTGTAAAGAAATTTTTAAGCACCTTTAATTTTAAGAGCGTAACGCTACACTAAATCTGTTCCAATGAAGAAACAAACACATTTACATCTTGCACAGTCGATTTTAGCACATTTTTATTTGTGGGTGAACTATATCTTCAAACTTAAAATTGTTGAAAGATAAGTCTGGGTTAAATGGAAAGAGCCAGCCATTTCAAGGCACTTTCATTATTATGAACACCCAAAGGACACAGGAGATAAAATATAAATATGAGTAACTTCTTTGGGCCAGTAAAGATAAACAGGGACTCCAGGCCTCGTGACACTAATTAGAAGGTGACTAAAGCAATAAAGAGATTTATCAGTTCAGGACAGCGCTCAGAGAGAAAGAGGAAAAACTGAGATACAACAGCAAAGATTCATAACATTTAATCATAATGTAATTAAAAAACTTGAGGCTAGTTATACTTGAGGCTTGTGCAATATTGCAATGAGCGTATACTGAAAACTGTCAAAAACAGGAATCAATAATGGACATTCGTTACATAACAGACATGATTATTTTATGTGTGTACAGTAAGCTTTTTTTATTTTTGTGAGCAATATATATAATTCATTTGTTAAATATATAGTTATGCATGTTTCTGATATCATGTTACATTTTATGTCATAAGTTGCAGTTAGGTGTTCAGTACATGTTTATCTGCCATTTTTATTTTTAAAATATCATTAACGATAAGTCATCCTCTGACCTTCTATGTTCCACCTGTATTATTATGGCTATATATTTTTGGTATAAATATTATTTCAGGTAACAAAAGGGTCAATGCCGTTCCGCACATCTTGGAGCCATCGCCTACAATAAACTGTAGTCTCAACAGAGACGTGCCCAAATTATGAAACTAAAAAAGAAGAGAGCAAACAAAATGACTCAATTACAAGACCGTCTAATTGAATCCCGCGGTCAATCAATCAAAGAGTCAAAGAATGTTTAAAAAAGAGATACAAACCGACAGCAACAGAGACAGAATGAAGATGTATTGCATTAAACCACAAAAAGATTAAATCCTAAATGTTGAACAATAAATGTTGTCTATCAAAGAAGAACTTCATTATGATATAATGCACAGAAATAAAACTATCCACCAAGGCATAAACCAATAACACATCTCTGTGTCAGCAACAAACCCCAGTAGGTAAAACAGGAAGTCATCTGCCGCCACGACATCTACCTTAACAGAAATAAACAAGAGCTGCAAGGTGAATACTGCACCTGTATGATCCGATTAATCTTATGAACGTGTAGTGACGGCTTCTGCTCAACAATCTAGATCATTTATTCCAGTCAAAGCTGGAAAAGCACCTCATTCGTCTGAGAAGCACCCCGCTCTAATAGGAATATCACTCAGTGTGAAATACACATCTGTGTCTGGGCGGACTGATTGTTATGCAGGCTGGGGACAAAAGTGAGGAAGACAAAGGAAACAAGTCTTTGCATTTCACCTTGCCGGTTGTCTCCTTTACGAAATCTGTGAGGAATGAGTTTGCTCGGTTATCCCCATCTTGTTCGCTTGTCCTTGTTGTATTAGTGTTAGTAACATCTCTGCACAACGGCTGAGAGGGGAATTCACTTTCCTTCGCAGAATCCTGAGAGACCGGCAGTCCAATAAAGCTTTGATTGGTTTCTTGATATCTTATATTGCAAGGATACAAAAATATTAATTGTATTTTCAAAAATCTGAATTCATGTCTGGCCATTGAATAGCATGGAAGTAATAAACACTAATGAGATTGATTTATCTCCCCTCCATCAAAACATACAGCACTTTACTCACCAATAAAGAAATGTAATATATTATATATACTGCACTATATCAAAAACGATATTGCTATAAGGCAAAGATTAAGAGGCCATGGCATCTTTGCAATAAGTCAGTTAAGTTTTATCCCAGCTTACTGAGAAGTGGAAGCATTCAGCCATGAAGTGTAAGACCAGGTAAAGTCACGGGAAAATCATGAGCGTGAATAAAAAGTCACAGAGGCTCTGCTTATTCCATAACTGCATGCTTCCAAACATCCAGCAGCATTAATATCAGCACAAAAATGAGCTTCGTGAGAGCGGTGGAGACCTGATGAGTTGAGTGACAAATCATTAAGGAGGCATAATGCTTCGGGGCTGTTTTTCAGGGACTAAGTACATAGTAATGTCTACATACTTAGAATTCAGTGGCAAAGTCCCTGTTGGTGTAAATGTCCTAAATATTTTGTCTAAAAAGCGCATTACATTTTAGGGGTGGGAAACTTCAGGCACTTTACAATCCGATCTAATTCTGGGAGTCACGAACCGATTCCAAAATAATCTTAATCTACATTGTCCCCCAATTAATCCTTGTGCAAATGTATCTTTACAAATTTACATCTTAACCAACATTGGAGTCCGCCTAGTCTTGATCAGCCGCTTCAGCACAAGCAAACACAAAGCATGCATTACACTGCAAAGGGTATAACTAAAAAACATTTCTCCCACCCCTATTTTTTCCTGTACCTCTATTTGCATACAGGCAAATCCATCAGTATTTCTAGCTCAGCCAATGGCGAGAGTGCGTGTCGTGGCTACTGTGGCAGGCTGAGCCACGGGGTGTTTAATCAGTGTGGGACCATAGCTGATGCAAAAGAAAGTAAGATTTGGTTACTGAAATGTAAGTGAAAATTCAAAGACTTGATAAAATATGCAGAGACAGACAATGGGATAAAACAAGGGTAAATATTAGCGGAGCTTTTTCAAGATGGAGGAATTTAATGAAATGTTTGGGCTTCAATGATGAAAGATGCCAAACTTGCAGTTAACAGAATTCCTTTAAAGTTTTAACACATTTAACATACACATTATAAGTAATTATCATCAGTTACAGTTAAAATATTTCGATTTCGGAATGGATTATTTACGTAACCACTTACCAGTGGTTAGGTTTTCACTTCACATTAAAATACATTGTTCACGACAGGCTAATGCACGACTAGGAAAAAATAATTTAGGTTTTGGTATAGTCCAATACATTTAATAACCTGTATTCGAGCAGTTATGACACCCCTTCCCAGTCCTAACCTGTATTTGACTGCTCTGACCCTAATCTTACATCACCCTCCACGGAGAGACCTGCTGGAGGCCAGCCAGCCCGTGCATCTTAAATTACAAACGACCTCCAAACGAACCTGAGCATCCACACAGCCTATAGACCGCTGCAGAACGTCTGGATAGTAACACATCTCGCATCTAATCACTCTCCCACACCCTCGGACACAAGCTGCATTAAACTCCGTGATGCTCAATCCTGCCCAAATCTGGGCCACTAGTGTAGCAGACACACGAACAGCCGTGACAGATTTAAAAATAAAAGATTAAATGTGAGTGGGCTGAAAAACACACACCAAACATTCCCAAAACCCAGCCTACACACACACACACACATTAGACTTAATACCCATGAAACTCAGTGCAATCAGAATAAATGTGCTACTATAAATTTAATAAGGGTACATAAAATCATGTGCATTACCGTAAAAAAATTTGTCATTGGTAAGATTTTTTGTTTTTGAAGAAGTCTCTTATTCTCACAAAATCATTAAAAACAGTAATATTAAATATATATATATATATATATATATATATATATATATATATATATATATATATATATATAAATATTTAATTGATTTCTATGATATAGCAAAGCTGTTGTTTCAGCATCATTATATTATTCAAAATCATTATTACTCAAGTAAAAAATTATTTCTGGGTTCTTTGATGAAACAGAAATCTTTAAGTAAGCACTATAAATGTCTTTACTGTCAGTTTAATGAATGTATTGCATCCTTGCTCTATAAAATTATTATTTATTTAAAATAAAAATATGTATTTTTTATTAAATATTTAAAAAAAAAATCTTTAATGGTAGTGTGTACTGTCAAAAGAGTTGACGTTTCTTTTGAAAAAAAAGATTCGTCCCAAAAGTGGATGGAAAAATACAGCAAAGTACTTCAAAGATTCACTCATAGATCAAAAGTGACAGTGCGAAACGACATGCCTGAAAGCTTTTAATTGTGTTTTTTCTCTTTGTCGAAAGACTTTTATTGTCAGAGATAAAACATAATTGTCTCTGCATGATGTGCAAAGACCCAAAACAAAAGTATGTGAGCAAAAACGCTTGTGTGGGAGCGGTGATTGTCTGCAAAGATAGAGCGAGAGAAAAACCAAGATGTTGCCATAACATAAGGGAGATGAAAAATGACCCAAACACAAGGAAAAAAAAAAAAAGTCAAGGTATATTGTGACATGACTAAAGACTCTAAACCTAGATGATGACAATGACGTGATACTGGAGAACATAAAACCATAGCAAATAATAAATCCTGAGTTGTGTGCAGAAGTACCAGAAGGACAAAAATAAGGAGATCGACTTTGTGCGGATGAAAGGTCAAAGGAGAAAGCGGTCGGAGGGATGGAAAGAGGCGGAAAATAAAACAGGAAGAGTCCCAGAATGCTCGAGTAGGTCACAGTGCAGTAACCCGAGTGGGAAAGATTGTGCTGAATCAGATGCCATCGCTGAAGGTGACCCTCCATCGCTCCCTTCCGAGCTCGCTCTCTCCCCACCGGCCTCCTTTTCTCTCCTTTGGCCCCGCCTCCTCTGTTTCTCCCTCCTCGAGCCTGTCTTCTCCTCCTCGCTGATATTGATCCTGCAGCCCTGCCTCTCTCCTCCTCGGCGCAGCCTCCGGCTCAAGGCTCCCTTCCAGCAGTTTTACAGCGACACGCTTGTGCCCTACCTGCTATCAATATCCATATAACGGGTTCCCGATCCATCAACGTTCAGATTTATATTCGTGTTGTTCCGAGCAACAGACACGTCAAGGTCCATTTGGTCTGGATAATGAAGCGAGAGCAACTATGGTCCAGGTATTGACTCTTAAGTTAAATAGTGGGAAGATAAAGAACAATACAATCTCAGTTGCGCCGCACTTCACTGACCCAAGTCAAGATATAAGTGTTCAAACGGTTTGGTTCATTGATTGCAGCGTTTTGATAGTTTTACAATACTTTCTTGCCCTTAGGGGTGAGGGGTTGTTATCTTGAGCCATTATTTTATTGAAGTGTCCTTGCTGACGGAGGCTGCTCCACCCACCGACGTCTGATTGGTCTAGTCAACACTACGAAAGACCATTCCCTAATAACAGCTCCAGTGGCTGAACGGCAAAGCGACTGCCTTTTTATGGGTCATATCACATCAGAAAAGCAATTATTTCCAATACATTATTATAACAAACTGCTTTATAACAACACCGAGGTGCACATAATTGCCACTACTTTCAAAAAGTAGCACAAATATAATTAGTTTTACAAAGTGTAAAGAGAATCCATCGCTATTTGCATTTAATAAATTGTTAAGAAAATATGCTATATTCACTAGTGTATAATAGCCACTATCACCATTTAGGGTTAAAGGCACAGTGTGCCCAAACTATTTATATTTTGCCATCATATGTTTGTCCATGTTGATCCAAGCAGCATTTGTAGTCATTATGAACCAGTTGTCCATGATAAAGACATTGAAAAATACTTTAATACTTCTATAGTGACAAGTTCTTATAAATGTACTCTTTTTATAAATGTGGGTTTCATATGGTTTTTAGAAAAGTTTTTTTGACTCTAATATGTCACTCTACAATAAACTTCATTAGTTAACGTTGCATTTGTTACCGTGATTTAAGAATGAACAATACTTTACATTATTTATTAATTTTAATTTTAATTTCAGCATTTACTAAATAATTAGTAAGGTCACAAGTTATTTGTTAAAATTAGTTAATGCACTGTGAACAAACATTAACAAACAATGAACAACTGTATTTTATTAACCCACATAAACAAAGATTAATAAATAGTGTAATAAATGTATCGTTCATTGCTCGTTCATGTTACTTATACATTAACTAATGTTAACACCTTTGTTGAAAAGTGTTACCTCAATAACATATTAATTATTAATTATTTTTATTTTTATTATTAATATTATTATTAGTTCTATTCATTTAATTAAAATATAAAATTAAATTAAATTTTAAAAATACAGATTTATTTAGTAAATTGGACCTCAAGTCTCCTAATATTCAATTTACTTCTCATTATTATGTTCTACTTTATTGATTTTAAAGCAATGTTTAAACCAAGTAGTAGTATTATTATATTATATTATATTTTTATTTTTGTTATACCACGGTGACAGAATTTATATTGATTTTGCCATCATATGTTTTAAAATCAATCTTCTTGTAAAACAAACGTAAATGTGAAAATGTCCTCCAATAATCTTTGTCCTGTTCACAACTTCAACGCCTTCCTCCACGAATGACCTTCACAATTTCTCACATAATATGCTATCGATTCCATTACACGTCTGAGACCGAATGAGCTGAAACAGATTAGCGGATAGCGGTGGCACCATAGCGCAAACAGTGAGCTCAAAGAAGAGCTGTCCTACACAGCAAGGGTAAACTGCAGCATCCTCACATCTCTGCCTCCTTCAACCACACCTTCTACACATCACCTTGAATATGCATGAAGTGAGGTGTGCATGTAATCACGCAATTAACAACGCGCACAATACACGCTCGCGCGCGGGCGGGAATCATCTCATTAGCAGGCGCTCAGCTATCAGATCAACATTCAGACAGCCCCAGTAAGGCGATTATAAGTAATTGGCCAGAAGTTGGATTGATAATTTAGCTGAAACTGAGAAGGTGAGGAAAGGCTAACGCTTGTACACACACAACCATATGTTCACACACACACACACACACACACACACACACACAGCCTGTGGCGTGTGAAGTGAGTGGTTCTCAGGGGTGTGGGAGATGGGGAATATTACAATTGTTGCTTTCTTCAGACTTCTGTCTCTTCCTCCCTCTCTCTTTCTCGTATTAATGAATGATTCATAACTGTTGGATAACCTTGACTGCTCCCTGAGCCTTCAGCGACGCACTGTTGTGAAGTCTGGGTCACAACATTCATTATTTCAGTAGCACATCAGGACAGACACACCCAAATACACACACACACACACACACACACACCTCAACAACTCAGCATCTCTCTGCTTGTTTCTTTGGCACGTACGCCAGTCACATACAAAATGACTGCGATTCGAAGTTATATAAACACATTCGCACGTGCATTTCCAAAGCCTTTCAAAACCTGATGAAATGCGAAGTCACATATCAGGTTGATGACATGCAAGGCAGTTAAATCACAAACTAACAGGGGCAACTATATATCAACAAAAATGTGTGTGCGTGAAAACAAATAAACAAGCTACATAAATTTAGCAAATGCTTCTCTCAGCTCCTCTAAATACGTAAAAGATAAATAATTATTATACTAACAAATAATTGAATTTTTATAAATATATATATATATATATATATATATATATATATATATATAATTTATAAAAATTCAAAAATGTAATATATATATATATATATATATATATATATATATATGTAAACATCACATAATTAAGATTATTAAATAAATTATATATATATAAAAAAATCAAATATAAGGACTTAGTTTAATAAGCAAATCATTTATTGTTATTATTATAATTATTATTAATACTACTACTAATAATAATAATAATAATAATAATAGACTTTGTATAATAAGCTGCTTTTTAAATAACTTTGAATTATATTAAAATTCATATGAAACTATATAATAATTCATAATAGACATTTTAATTAAATAAATAAATAAATAGTAGCTATTAAATATGAAAAATGAAGTCCATGTGTATCAACAAACAAATTTATACAAACAACGGTTACATTTTTACTTCATAATAAAGCATTTATCTAGAGATCAGCAAAAACCAAACCAAGGTGGACAAATTACTTGACTGTCTAAAACAAGCCTAGATAGATAGATAGATAGATAGATAGATAGATAGATAGATAGATAGATAGATAGATAGATAGATAGATAGATTGGACATTATGTGAGGTGGATCAGAACTAACACATGGTAGCATAAACTGTTGTGTTTGTGAAGCAGAAACTCCACGCATCTGTGTCTGTGTCGTCTCTCCCACACCCACGTTTACAGTCCAAACATTCAGAGCGCACGGATATTTAGCAGAAAACACTCACCTGCACTGCCGCTGACACACACACATTCTCTTCAGACAGTTCAGCCGTTCAAAGATCATCCGCTTGAACGCGTCTATATACATTGACAAAAGCCTAGATTTGACCCCGACGGTCAAGTGACTAAAAACAATTCCTAAAACGTTAAATCCTCGCAGATGCGTAACTTTCCGCGACTTGTAAAGGCGGTCGTCTGGAGAGCGCTGCGAGCACGCGGACGAGATGCGCGCCGGACGCGTGTGTGTTCAGAGTGTGTGTGTGTGTGTGTGTGTGTGTGTTCAGCTGGGAACGGGACCGGTGATGATCTGCCAGGGAAAAAAAAAAACACTGGGAGAAAAAAACGCGCATCGGACAGCGCGCTTCCACTTGGTTGTAGACACTCCAAAACAACAGCCGCTGTCATTGGACTGTGGCTTTCGGGCCAGAGACAACTTGTGTCCCGCACGAACCGAATAGCTTTTTTTTTGGTCAATTTTCTTGACACGAGCTGCACCTTCAGGGATTTCCACAAAAGCAACACGTCCGACGACAATCAAAACCTTACCTTCATAGTTATCGCTTCCTCTTCATCGCGTCCCGAGGCGTTTTAATCCGCGCAATTGTTGTGACTTTGCGAATAAACGCGCTGACCCGCTACATCGCAGCGCTTGTGCTGAGTCTGGCTTCTCGCGGCGCTCAATAAGCAGGACACGGCGACGGTATCGATCGCGAACCGGAGGACGGCGTCGCGGATGTCCGTGAAGGCACGCTGCGGGAAGCGATGCGCGTCAGCGGCACAGGTCGCGTCCGGCGCACGCCACGGTACTCCCAGGCGCAGGCGATAAGGAAAGAACGCCGTAATAAGAGTAAGAAGCGATATTGGAGGCGCCGAGGGGAGGGAAAGATATAAGGGGAAGAACCGCCCCTCGTGCAAACGAACCAGGTAGTTTGCCGGTTTTGTTAAAAAGCACCCCCAGGTCAGGGGAGAGGATGTAGACAGGTGCAGTGGGAGGATGTGGGTGGGAATGGAGTCGGGAAACTAGTCGTGAAAGTGCGTTGAACCAGCACGAACCAGATGGTTTGGTGATTTCCAGGACGTTTTTTTTTTCGATTTTGATGCACTTTTGCTTTCTGCTGGTCTGGATGGGAGACCATCTAAAACCAGCCAGAAAAATAATAACTGTGTCTGGATGAATAAAAGCAAAGTTTATGTATTTATTTATTCATATATTTATTGCAAGGGTATGGTCACACCGATCTTTTGTCACACGAATAGTTTCTGACAACTTCTCCTCTTTGGTCAGTCCTGAAGAGGCATGGGCCAAGAGGCATCACTGATACTCTTTTTATGACAAATCTATCTAACTAGACGGAAATTATTTAATATTACATATTTCTTACATTTTGTTACATGTATTTTTAAATATATGTTACATAACTCGTACATATACGTTTTATTACAATATTCATTTATGAATATAAATAATACATTTTACAAAATATGCTTGGATTTATATTTTCCACAGCTAATTTCTCCCCAAGTTCATCTAATTTAGGGGTCACTGCAAGGTGAGCTGGTTGAACAAGGTAGAACTATATTCATTATTTATATATTAGTAACAAACTAATAGAACAATTCCTTATGCTTAAATAATGTTAAACTCTATTTTCTGTAAACTATTTTACTAAATTAAAATGAAGAAATAAAGTCGTGCGTAGCGTGTTGCGTTATGGGAATTGTAGTCTTTTGAGCTCTCTAGACATAGAGATGGCTGTCCAATAAAACTACATTTACCAGTGACTACAATCACACAACAAACATGGCGTCGCCGGATCGGCATCAAGAGCGTGAATCACTGAAGAATAAAACTAGTCAAGATGACGGAGGAAAAAAATCTGGTCCAATATCTTTCGGTTTTAGTAAAACATTGATCAAGGTTAAGTCCGGAAAAGCGGAGGAGCGAGATTATTTAGTTGAAGTCGAAGGAAAAGAACTTAAAGGGTGAGTCGAAGGCTAACGCTAGCTAGCTATGTTAGCAAATAATCTAATTGAAAAGAGTACGGTGTATATATCTTTATGTGCCGTGTGCTTCAACTCTTGTATGTGTCTGTCACGTCTACAGAACCAAACCGGTGGAGAAACCGAAGGAGCTGGTCATCCCGTTGATCCACAAGAACCGCTGGTACCGGCAGGATGCTGAGCGAGGCGACAAGAGCAGCGAAGACAAGAGCAGAGGTCCGTCCCGGGAGGAGCAGGACACCGTGGAGTCTCTGGCCGTCAAAGAACTCATCGAAGGTGTGCGCCGTTATCAGATATTGATTCTGTAGAGTTTGGCTGTGGTTCAAAACCTATAAAGATGGGCATTCGTTTACTAATATAAAATCGCCAGGCAGTTAAATTATTTGTGCTATTTACTCTGCAGTATTACGTTAATATCATTGCACACCTAAATCGTAACCTTTTTTAATTATATTATAATTTTTAAAGAAAATGACCCTGTACTACAAATGTGTTTTACATATTAAGTATAACTAGTTTTTAAAACATAACCCTGCTGATTTTGTGTGCCTGCCAGCTTTGCTTTACATTTTCAGTGGGTTTCCATTGCACTTGTAGTGTACTTCAAATCTTACACGTAAACTGTGTTCAGTACTTGACTATAAATCCTAGTACAGTGTGTTTATTAATAAAAATGACATTTATTTTAAATATACTAAATTGCTATGCCAATATTACAAATGTGTTAGAAAATGGATTTCTATAGGAATCACATACTAAAATGGTATTTGTCTGTTCTACTATGTGTGAGTAACCATAAATGCTATGGTTCATAAACAATAGAATTATGAAATTATCCATAGGGAAAAAGTGGGTCAGAAATCACTTTCAAGTGATTTAGTAATTTAGTTTAATATGAATATGTAATAATATAATAATATAAACTGTAATACCTTTTAATTTAATTGCAAATAGTTTGCAGTCAAGTGTCCGCGCACATTACATTTAATTTGTATTTGAGTACATTATTTCAGTTCTTAAGCATCTTTTTAAAACATTTCCACTTTTTCACAAGGACTAATAAAATGATTAGTGTGTTTATAGACCTGGAATGGTTATTAAAAGCCATTTTTGTACTCAAAAGCATCTGCTTCAGTGAAGACTAACGTTCTGTTCCTGTTTATGCCGTTAATGCCGTTTAGAGTCTCAAAAGCACCAGGAGAGATGGAAGAACGGACAGCAGATGGATCCAAACTTCGCCATTCCTCTTCTCATGCAGAACCAGGCCCCTGAGGGATTTGAGGATGGAGACAAAGTCAAAGTGGATTTGCGACCAGAGTCGGTAGGTACACGATTGATCCGAAAAGGGTAAGGAAGAACAGGCTGCCCCGTTTTATCTAAGGATAAGCCTTTACAGCTTTCAGCTAGTCTGTCCGTAATTTGTGCAAGTTACACATTATTAAATTATTAAACGCGTGAAGGCTTTTACAAATATTTCTGAGAATGCTGCACGTGGGATACATTTTAGTGTCAAGTTCATTGCAGCAAATGGTTTGAATTAAATGGAAAATCTTGTAAAGTAAGATGAATCCAGTGTGGGAATACGTGTGTGCTAAAGCCTAGTCTTTGACTTGTTTTAGACAGATTGTGTATTTATTTGATTAAAAATACACTGTAGTATTGTTTAATATTATGATTTAAAATTTGAATTTGTGTGTGTGTGTGTGTATGTATATATATATATATATATATATATATATATGTGTATATATATATATATATATATGTGTATATATATATATATATATATATATGTGTATATATATATATATATATATGTGTATATATATATATATATATATATATGTGTATATATATATATATGTGTATATATATATATATATGTATATATATATATATATATATATATATATATATGTATATATATATATATATATATATATGTGTATATATATATATATATATATATATGTGTATATATATATATATATATATGTGTATATATATATATATATATATATATATATATATATATATATATATATATATAAATGTACCTTATTCTAGAATAGGTCTTCAGTGTCACACGATCATAAGGCTTCTGGCCTTAGTAATATGCTTATTTGCTTTCTTATTATTATTAGTGTTGAAAACAGTTGTGCTAATATTTTGCGCAAACCACGATGCTTTATTAGTTATATTTGATACTTTTAAACTTCAGAAGAAAATTAGTTTGAAATTCTGTGTTGTTAATAAAGAGCTATTCCAAAAAGTCTTAGTAAAAATCCCACGTTAGCATGCTATTACAAGAGCCATGTCTGTTATTGGTGCAGCAAGCACGAAGTGGAGCAGTGTATGCCTGTTATCGATACCGTATGCAGATACATATCTCTTTCGGTTTAAATTAATCACTGATCTGGGACACGTCGATGTGTTTGTACATGCTGAGGATTTCTAATGCAATTGCGGTTGCTGATTTATGAAGTGTATTTTATGAAAACTCATTAGTGTTCTATGGGCTGCTCGAGCTGTTGTCCAGTAATGGTGCCAAGTGTGGTGTCAGCACAGGGCAGTTCAAGGTCACTGCACATGCAGTGCTCTTGTTGCATTTAATGTGTGTGTGTGTGTGTGTGTGGGTGTGTCCTAATGAAATGAGTGATGAAGAACTCTCCTGCTGCATCCAAACAGCTTACTGTGCATAACTCCCTCTCTCTCTTTCTTCCTCGCACCTCCAGTGTCATTTTCTCCTGCGGCGCGAGTCCATCACTTGTAGATTGCTGCGAGAGCGCCAGCTACCGCTTGATTAGGCTTTAACACGCTCAGAGTCATTAGACATTTCACTCCGCCCGTCAAAGCGCTTGTTTATTCAGTGCATAAAAAGTGAGACGTGATATTTCATTTAATAATCTGTTTCTCTGTAGGTCGAGGTGTGCGTTTCTAATTAGCGCCGAGTGTGTTTTTGATTGCTTAGGAAGTCGGCGCTTGATTTCTCTGTGGAGATGTTTAGGATGTGTGTTGAATATGCCGTAGAGCTGACGTCTGGTCTGATTCAGTCCACAGAGGCTGACTATGAACGTGTTCCTGTGGAGGCTTATGGGCTGGCCATGCTGAAGGGAATGGGCTGGAAGCAAGGAGAAGGAATCGGACGCACGTTTAAACAGTAAGGATTGTTTTTTTTTCAATTGTAATTTAAAATAAATAAAACATTTATTAGATTTTTTTTGTTATTTGCCTTTAAAAGCCCTTGACTCAAAATATTCAAATAAAGGTTTTAAATTTGCATAGTTAATACTATTATTATTATTTATGTAATATTATTTTAAATTATTTTTATATATTTTGTTATTAATTTATTTTACTTTAAATATTAATATTTATTCAGACCTGTCCATCTACACCTTTGTATAGCTGACACAGTTTAACTTTAAACAAAAATTTAAATTAAATTATGCATAAAGTCATTAGTGCTGTCAGACACTTAACTGTCATTTATCAAATCCAAAATAAAGTTTTTGTTAACATAATGTATGTGTGCTGTGTATATTTATTATGTGTGTATATATACACACACATCTATATATCATTAAAAATATATTAAATATATATATTTATTTATAATGTAAATTATATAAATATAAACACATAAATACATGTAAATATTAAAAAAATATATTGTGTATGTGTGAATTTAGATATGCATAACATTTTCACAGATACATATTATGCAAAAACAAGAACTTTTATTTTGAATGAGATTAATTGCAATAAATGATTTTACAGCACTAATAGACATATCCAGCAATTATAAATCGACTCACATTGAACATGTGTTGAAAGACCTCACACGGCTTTTCACCTTTAGTGCGTTTCATATCTGACCTCTGCGGCGTCTTTATAGTTTCATCAATGTTTTTAGTGATAAGCACTTTCTAATGCACGTGATGTTTTCTCTGTCTGCAACTCTGTTCCACTCATATTTCTTTGTGTTGGGATTATTGTCCTGGCCGGCGACATTAACAACACGAGATTATAATTGCATGTCAAATGCAGCGAAGAATTATTTCAGACCGGCAGACCGAATCTTTGGCGTGGGCTGGCTGCACACTTTTTAATCTTTTGCGCTTACGGCTCCATCTGTTCGCTTGTGTGAACATGGAAACACACGGCCTGCTCTTTTTGCGAGGATTGTGATGCACATGTGAGGTGTGTTGTGTTTAAAATACACTAACTTGTTAATTTTCTTTTCTTTCTCTCATCTCCTGTCAGAGATGTAAAGCCCATAGAGCATGAGTTAAGGCCTAAAGGGCTTGGTTTGGGAGCAGATCGCTCTGCTATTAAAGACCTAGAGCCCGGCGTCCCCAAGAGACCCCCTAAACCCGGTGAGGAGAGGAAAGAAGAGGAGACGCTGGTTCTGGGACCTGGAGGATGTGTGCAGGTCCTGGCAGGAGCACACAAAGACCTGTATGGGAAGGTGAGTGGACATTATATGTATTAGAGGTCTGGGAAAAATATGATTTTTATATACCCTGTCAAAATAGCCTACACTTACAAAACCCAGGTGCACTTTCCACAGTGTAGTTAAAGTGCTATATTGCACAACAATTTTGTACTTAGTAGAGAGAGTAATCTCTAGTATATTATCTCTGTATTTAAAAATGCACTTGTAATACACTTATATGTACTAGTCAGTCAGTCAGTCAATCACTTTTTATTTATATAGCACTTTTAACAATTCAGAGTGTATCAAAGCACTTAAGTCAAATATAGGAATACAATGATAGGGATATATAATGACGAGTTTGAACAATTTGTTATTTAACACAGAGAGAGGTCTCTATAATTAAATCGACAATAATCACTAGTAATTTGTTTCACATTGTGGATGTACTAGAGTAGTTAATAGGTGTTTTTAGCGCCCCCTTGTGTCAATTAGCAGTATTTTGGTATTTAGCAAAATACATTTCCATTTAACAATCAATATGTTGGCGTTTCTTTTTCCACTTTCGGTTAATTCTGTCTCTGTCTCTTGTTCTCACGTGGTCTCTCTCACAGATCGAGGGAGTGGATCCAGATAACGCCAGAGTTGTAGTCAAACTGGCCATCGGAGGGAAGACGGTTACCATTATTCAGCACTCTTTAAAATTAGTCACCCGTAAGGAATACGACAAATACAGCAAAGACCTCAGTAAGTCTGCTTTTACATTTTCATCTGTTTGCGTACGACTTGTTCGGGGTCATGTTACTTATAAATAAGTGGGTATAGCATTTCTGACTGAATTGTTCAGCAATCCTACATCCATATCAGATGTGTTGGTCCTGGTTTTGTTACTCTGGTTAAATCTAAAAGCATTTTTATTCTGGTTAAATGCATTTTTCCTATTTTTAAGATGAATGCTCATTCACAAAGCATTTACCTTCCAGAACGTGTTTGCAGTGTCTGGTGAGAAATAATGTAGTGCAAGGCATTAAGGATAGAAATTAGCTGTTGTTCTGTTAATCTGCATCGACATGTTTAGGTAAACGGGTTTCATTTCATGATGTCTTTAAATTGAATGAGAGCCGTTGAGAATACAGATTGACCGTGTAAAGTGCAATTTGAGCTTGTGGGAAAACTAGTTGTTTAAACCCAAAACATCACCAGTAAGCCTTTATTTGTCTGTAATCAGAAGCTGTGTGGTTTCACAGACATATTTCACACGTGCTGGTTTGCTCACATAAAACCGGTTACACAAATGACTAATATAAAAGACATTTTAAAACTATAACTTGTTTTTTTACTTAAAAAAAAAAAAGTGACAATGGCCCTTTCTGTCTACCAGGTCGTCTTAGTAAAGCACACAAGGACAAAGAGAGAGAAAAAGAGCGGGAACAGCAGAGGGAACGGGAGGAGAGGTTAAACGGCAAAGATGACAGAGGAAAGACGGACAGGGATCGAGAACGGGAGAGGAACCGAGACAGAGATCAGAAGAAACGCAAACACAGAGACTCAAGTACAGACAGGTAAGACCGACACTCGAGATCCGTCTGTTTCAGGTTATGAATCTGTCTTTATGTAGGTGCATGAATTGTCGTTTCTTTCAGAGAGAAGCATCCGCCAGTAAAGGAGTCGAGGCCCACACCTCCAGCCCCTCGTGGCTCCAGAGAGACCTCCGTGTGCGATTCATAGATAAAGCATTCAAAGGAGGCAGATACTACAACTCTAAGGTAGTATAGTGAGACTGGCTTGGTCATTACTGTTTGTTTTTATGCTGAGAGACGCTGAAGTTTTAAAGAAGGAAACACGGGAGGTGTTCTTTTCTTCATAAATAAGCTAAATAGAATAGAGCTTTAAAGATATGTTTAATTAGGACTGTATATAAGGTATAACTTTTTCAATCGGTGTGTTTAGATGAGAATCGAGGACGTCTTGACGCCTCACACCTGTGTGTGTCGTACCGAGGAGGGCAGACTGCTGGACGGTAGGAAACACTCTGACCTTGACCGATATAAGATGGGTTTTAACAGGGAGGATGTTTGGTTTTAAAGCTGTGTCCGTTTTAGATATAAGACAGAAGATGCTGGAGACCATTGTACCCAAGAACGACTCGGAGTATATTATGGTGGTTCTGGGAGAACACAGAGGACAGGTACAGAGATTTACTTCCTCTGTTCAATCTGTTCTGATCAATTCGTCGATTTATTTTTCCAAACCTCTCCTTTGCGTGATGCTAATCTACGAGTGGTCTTATTTTTATTTCACCTTGCCTGCGATGCCTGATAAAGCAGCGTTTGTGAGCGCAGTGCTGCATTGTGTGCAGCGTTACCAGGGAAAATGCTATTAGCACCTAGCGGCTAAGAGTGAATTCGCATTTTCAGATCAATGTGAGAAGACCAAAAAGTGTCTGGGCAATATGATAATACATTCATTGAAAAAAAATTCCTCGTTTCAATGATTCAGGGTCAAACTCCTTTTGTGAAACGATACATTTATACACGGTGCACTTCTAGATTTAAAACTTTTTAAGATGATTTCATTTATTAACAGTTATACACTGCATGAAATTTAATGGTGAAAACATTTTTTTAGTTGCAATGACAACTTTATTGAAATAAGTACAAACGAATACTAAAACTGAAATAAAAATAAAACGGAGAAAAAAGCTAATTCAGAATATTAATAAATACTAAAATAACACTTCTTATTCCTCATTCGAGCAAAGTAGGGCAGCATGACATTTACACATTTATTCCAGGGATCATGCAATCCCAGAATGCACTGCAAAATCCAATATGGTGAATAAACATTTTATTCGCTGCTAAAAATAGGTCCACCTAATTAAAATGAAATATTTGTATGTACCATGTATGTATCACCTTACAGTATTAAGTTAACCTTAGAAAGCAAGTACCTCAAGGGCTCATTAGTCCTCAAGTTATTTTTATTCATTTGATATGCGTTTGTGGACGCGCGTGTTTTTTCGCTCCTCTAATAGTCGTTCATGTTTTTATCCATCCATATGGAAAGTAGTGCTGTCGAATCCTAACGCATACACTATCCTGCAGGTGGGCCGCATCCTGAAGCGCGACCGAGAGAAGTGCCGAGCCATGGTTCAGCTGGAGCGGTACGAGGAGCAGGTGTTCGCTCTCGACTACGACTCCATCTGTCATTACGTGGGCGGAACTGAACACTGAGAGGCCGAATGAATACGACGCGCCCTTCATCATCCCAGTCTCATTCTGACAGCAACACGAGTTGTGATTGGCCGCTTTTCCCTACATTGCTAGAGACCAACATATCGGATGCATCACATTTTTTAATACAACCAAGACTTAATTTATTTTGCTAGTTGTGGTGGTGTATTTTTAAATGCGAGTTTAGAGCCAAATGTGGAGTCATAACTTCTTTGTTGCGCTGTGACAGTGCCGTATCTGTATAACTGGGTGGATCTTAAAGCAACATAATGTCCTGTTAATAAGTCTATGTTGCCAAGTGAAGAAGTAGTGCCATGTTTCTCTCCGTATAGTGATAACGGACGTCTACACTGGTCGTCGGTTCAGGAGCATCGGCGTTTGAGTGTCAGGGAATTTACATTTCAACCCAATGTAATTAGGGATAAAAATGTCACTGCCAGTTAATTAGGATCAAAACACTTCTGAAACTCTGCTCTGGCTTCTTAGTCCAATAAAGATGTCGATTCATGTTCAGTCTATGTACAGAGTTATACACAAGCCACCTAGAATTTCCACTTGTTATCCTTTTATAATAAAATGTTCAAAGTCCTTCAGTATGCCTTTTGAGTTGATTTTTGAATCATTGAATCGTCACTTTACTTTCATAAACATTTTAAGTCCATATAAATTTTACTGTATCATCTGATACATTCATTTCAAGGACCTCTAAATGATCGACGTCATTAAAACTTTGCTGCAAGTTCCATCATTAGATAATTTACTTGGTACTTGGCTTTATATATACACACACAGGTGATGGTCATGTAATTACAATTACTTTTTACTAATTCCATTTAAAAATGAATTCATTCATTACACACAGACTAATATATTTCAAAATTTATTTTCATCAGAGAACATAACCTCAGACGACTGCAGTCCAGCCCTTTTAGTCTTTAGCCCAGACGAGATGCTTCTTGAAGCACCGACTCCAGCTGCAGTCCACTCTTTGTGAATCTCCCCCACATTTTTCAATGGGTTTTGTTTCACAATCCTTTCCAGGGTGCAGATATCCCTATTGCTTGGACACTTGTTTCTACATCTTTTCCTTCCCTTCATCTCTCTATTAACGTGCTTGGACACAGAGCTCTGAACAGTCAGCCTCTTTTACAATGACCTGTTGTGTCTTGTCCACCTCGTGCAAGGTGCCAGTCAGCAGTCTTCCTCATGATCGTGTAACCTACAGAACTAGACCGAGAGGCCATTTAAAGGCTTTTGCAGGTGTTTTGGGTTAATTAGCTGATTGGAGTGTGGAGCCAGGTGTCTTCAATACTAAACCTTTTCACAATATTCTAATTTTCTGAGATACTGAATTTGGGGTTTTCATTAGTTGTCAGTTATAATCATCAAAATGAAAAGAAATAAATATTTGAAATATCAGCCTGTGTGTAATGCATGAATATAATATACAAGTTTCACTTTTTGAATAGAATTAGTGAAATAAATCAACTTTTTGATGATATTCTAACACATATATATATATATATATATATATATATATATATATATATATATATATATATATATATATATATATATATATATATATATATATATATATATATATATATATATATATATATATATACACACACACACACACACACACACACACACACAAATCCACTATAAACTATGTAAATGCAGTCTTTCAGATGATTTTTTTTTTTTTTTTTTTTTACAAAAAACACTACTTGTTCTTTAATTTGTAAATCTTTTGTAATTAATACCAAACCACCGAAATTTAAACAAAATGTTTATTTTGCAGGGAACGTCACCGCCGTAAGCAAAATTGCAATTGTTTATAAAATGTATAACACGCAACACATGGTATATTTACAAATGAATCTATGTCCCAAACGTAAGAGACGATATTACAAGAGCCTTTTATAAATCATAAAGGCTTCACAGACACACTCTCCCTGCTCAGTCGTCGTCGTCATCGTCCTCTTCCAAGCGTCTCGTGTTCTCAGCGTTTGCTCTCAGGACGGCTCCGGGACTGGGGTACGGCCTCTGCTGGAACAGGGGTCCCGCTGCTGTGGTGTCCGCCCCGGTCTTGGCCTCGTTGCGTTTGGGGAGACCAGTGGACCATGAGCCCCTGAATACAACAGCACCACAATATTGATTCAATTTAGGGCACCATTTCATTTGATAAAATCTATTGCCGACATGCACAGAAACTCATTACTAGAGCTCATTACTATAAAAGTTATTATGAAGACATCGTGACAACGTAGTGTGCTCTTATAGCATGCTATAAGGTAATGCTATTGAGGTAATTGTGAACTAGCTGGTCATTACCGTGGAGCATCTGAGTATGCGCTGGGATCCATGGGATCCATTTCCTCCTGCTGCTGTTTTCGACCTCCTCCTGGTCCTCCTAAAACAGTTTACGTTCATTCAGGCTTACAAAGGCAGTATATTTAATTTTTTTTTTTCTGAGACAGATGATGCATATTACCTCTCTTTGATTTGCTATACGGTGCGCTGTCCTCTCTCCGCATGCGTCTGTCGCGGTCCCTGTCTCTGTCCCGGTCTCGATCCCTATCCCTCTCCCGGTCTCGATCTCTGTCCCGTCCATCCTCCCTGTCTCGGTCCCGCTCCCGGTCGCGCTCCCTGTCCCTCTCTCGGTCTCGATCCCGCTCTCTCTCTGCCTTCTCGTAGTGACCGTCCCTTTGTCATGTCCAGACTCACCTGGGGGAGTAAGACAAAGACATATACAGTATAAATAGCATTCCTTACAGAAGCACTATCTTTACGTGCGTATGTTTTATGCCCATACATTACCTTTCTGCTTCTTAGCAGCTTTGGTGATGACAGAGGCAGGATCATTGAGGGACAACCAGGACACTAAATCTGTCTCTACATTCCAGTAGTAAGGAAGTCCACTAAAGAGAAAATAATTATTTGCAAGCAAAACGGTTTTAATGCGAGGTTACGTGCCTGTTTTATGGTTTAAGTAAATAATTTATGAACTGCTTACCAAGCGGGGTCAAAAACCTTGTACCAATTCGTTGGTAAGTTTTCAATCCTGGTAGCTTCATAATCAACGTTATTATCATCATAGTCTTCAGCGATGATCTCCTCTTCAGCATCTGAGGAAGATGAGGACAATACAAATAAAAGCATGCAGTCTTAATGTATCATGCTGTACGGATCAGACGGTAAGAGAAGTACGCGTGGTGTATGTTACCGTGGTCGGACTGTTTGACGATCCTCTTTTAGCGAGGCGTGCAAGTAAAGCTGGAGGCAGAGGCATCTGAAGAGAAATATATGCAAATAACGGACAGGATATTACGCGTGCGATTTTATTATGGAATAAACGAAGTCGACCGCGATACTTTACCTTTATAATGTGCAAAAGTTTAGTTATGGGGTAAACGTTTCATTGAAAGACACAAACAAGCGACCCGGGCGCAGAAATATGACGTAGACAAACCGTGAAGTGACGTCATGTAACGGCAAGCTGATCTGAACGTTTTGTTTTGTTTAAAAAATATATTTTTGTTTTTTGAGGAAACACACAGCGCTTAAACACAGTGTTTAAACGTGTTTCTTATATAAAAGTAATTCTACGTAATATACATTTTTTTAACAGTCTACGATATTACTATGTACTAGAACTACGTTTTCATTTTTAACGGCGGATGGCGACAAAAATGCCCTAAACTTAATTAATTTATAAGGACAATGTTCTTTTTAAAGTCACTTGATAAATCGACACTTTAAAGTCCGCACTATTAACTTGGTATTTTCTTGAGTGAAAATTTGCTCGTGTTAACCAAGTATACTGCCACTTTTATTATTTGCATTTAGCAGGTTGTGCCCTTCTCTACTGTATTTGTGTCTTAAATGTTTCAGTAGAAGCATCGGGCTGTATGTATAAAGCCGCTCAGAGTAATATTTTAGTCTAAAGTGTGTCACAATTATAGGAATAACACCATTTTACTCTTATACTTACACTAAGAGTAGTTTTATAAATATATAATGTATATAATGTAATGTATATAACGTAAAGCTTACGTCTGATTTTTTCAAGCGGTCGTACCCTGTTTACTATGGTAATTTAAATGGCTAGTACATATTCTTTTTCATAGCTTATAAATATGTCTGCCTTGTACGGTGATCATAATTCCCTTGGATCTTAAACAGAAGAGATTTGAAAGTAAGCTAAAACTAAAGCCTTTAAGCTGGTGTTATCTTCATGAAATGATCTGAATTTTTTCACACTTAAGTCAAAGATCAAGACTATTCTTAAGAGCATTTCTGAGAAGTTTTATACATACGGGCCCTGATCTATCTATTATTATAGGCTTCCTGAACAGTGTTTCTCAGTAAATGAAAAGCACCTGTTTTCTGTTGAGAACTAGATGGTTTCCTGGTCTTTAAAGCTATAACTATTAGAGAAATTGGTTCTAATTTATATAATCAAGGGTTTATGTGATTACGTTTTATCTACACACATGAACTGCATCGAAAGAATTGACTTTCTCCTGAGGATTATGCATAAAGAAACCTAAATCATTTAACCTTTTAGGTACATTTAGGTAAATACACAGGGATAAATAATGTCTGAATAATTTTTCAGAAACACAGGGTTCACTGTACAATGTAACACTACACGAATTACAGAAGAATAAGACCGTTTCTATACAAAAGAAGGAGCTTTATTAACAAACAGCACGACAACAGAAACAAGTGAGTGTTTAATGGCTGACATTCATCTCGTTGTCCTCGCCATCCTCTGTGGAAAAAGAGGAGAAGCAGACTGGCTCGCACTCCAAGGTGCGCAGATTCACAAGACAGGCCGTCTGTGTGCTGCTGAACTCTGGGATCGCTACCAGGACAACATCCTGTCCTTCAGGTCCTGCGATGAATAGGAAGGCAAATAAATACTGGTAATGCTTGGCCATTTTTTAAAATACAATGCAACTTTTTTTATTATTAAACAGTCTTTTATATTCACCTGTGACTCGTTTACTTTGGTAGCTCGGTGCATTTCCGCTGAAGTACACATGAGGGCACTCTTCCATAATAAAGGGGTCTTTCTGATAGAAGGGGTAACAGCCTGTAAGTCAGCAAAACAGAACACTCCTGTTAAGCGTGACTCTTTCAGGACCCAAGTTCTTTTTTAACTATGCAATGAAAAATGTAAATAAAAATCAGTATCTTCAGGAATAGAGAGACCCTAAAAGGACAGGGAGAAACTATATTTCAATGTTTGTCTATTCTTTTGCACAGGTGTAGTCAATGAACAAATGTCATAGAAATAATCAGAAGTGGGAGGAAAAACTGTATTATGAGAGAAAGCAAGAGCACTGAAATTATTATTATTATTTTTATTTTTTTTTTCTGTCCCGTATCATATTTTTCCTTCCCCCCCTTTTGGGTCTCTGTATCAGAATACTAAAGAATAAACATATATAACGTTTTTAAATGTAATATTCTGTTATTTTACTGTCATGCCATTGTCTGGTGTGTATGTGAAAAATCGAAAAACCGAAAAATCAGTCACATTAATGCACAGCTCTTGATTTTGCTCCTTTGAATTAAGGCACACAGATATTACACTAAAATAACCCACAACGCCCATTTAAAAACAAAAAAATACCATCAAAAATGTCATTAAAAACCAGTCTGCGCGCACCTAGTGTGTCCGGCGCTGTGGGAGCCAGGTGGCGGAGTCTCAGTGTGCTCTCCAGTATTTCCAGATGATCCTCCATGCTGCTGTACTTCACAATATCACTGATATTTTGACCTGATGTGCCCAAGAACCTGAGAACACAAAACGCTGACCGTCACGGGCTGCTCACCACATCATACCACCGACAGGAGGACGAAACACAGGTAGTTGCTCACCGGACACCATCTACGATGGCTTGGTAAGGGTTGCTGACCAGCTGCAGGGTGGGGAAGGGCACAGACAGGGGGAACATGCAGCGGTGCAGGGGCTGCTGGGGTAGAGTGTAGTTGGTTGGGTCATACTGTCCGGGCATGACATCTACGGATACAGAGGCCTGTAGTGGACAAATCACACACTGACTGTAAAAAGGCCATCATTATGCATTCAGCAACAGCTTTGGGAAAAGCTACTTTTAAAAGTAATGCATTACAATATTGCGCTACTCCTTACTACCTACTTTTTAAAACTGGACTGAACTTACTGAATAAATAAAGCACAATAGATTTGGTCTCCACGCATCGAGCTGAAAACACTCACCACTAGCTGCATTAGGAGCTCATCCAGCAGTCTGATAGCCTCCACACTCCCAGCCTGAGTCTTCTTAGTCAGGTACTTTGCCTTCAGATGTAAAAGAGTTTAATTCACAAGACTAATTCACTATATGCTACAGAATCCTGCATGAGATGTAAGACATCGCTGCTTAAAAATTAGGCCTATTTGACACCTTGGTTGTTGAGTCTTTGTCCTGAGTGCTTTGACTCAGCATGTTCCCAGCTAGTATGACTCTAGAGATGGATGCTGCTCCGCTCTGCTCCCCCTGATCTCCAAGCTGACCGGTTACCATATCCACTAAAAGCTGCAATCCCATCATGCTGTCTGCTCTGCTGCCGTTCAACCCCAGGCCAGAGGCAAGAAGCACAAACCTTTCCAACCAGTAAAACAGCAAAGGGTAAAAAGTCAAAATGAGTCACGTTGATTCTACACCGTCACACTAAAATCAGCCTGGAAAAGCATAATAAAAATGCTGTAAGCGCTAAATAACATTTAAACATCATTATAAACACTGCAAAAATAAAGTATTTATCATAGAATTCCATGGCAACTTTAAACAAGTTTAAATGTATTATTATTTTTATATATTTTGGTATTCTTATTTGCCTTATTTTTTAAAGACTACCACTGCCATCATGTAACACACACTTAAATGTTGATTTTAGAAATACTATTAATTAGATAACACTATTAAATGTAAGCTTTACTAAATTCAAAATGAATATATATTTCACATAGCACATTCTAATGTATTAGCCACATGTTTAGCACTGTTGCATCCCTATCGGTATGTCTATAAAAATTATAATAAAGTTGGTATCTCCGGATCTCTGGTCATGCGAGATGAGTTTCTGTACCTGTCTGAGCTGAGAGGCTGTCTGGGTGTCTGTGGAGGAAGGTCGGCCATGCAGAAGTCCTCAACAGTGAATTTCCCATCATTCTTCTCTGCACCCATGATGGCAATTACGCTACCTGAAAACACCATTTGACAACAAAGCATTATGTTTGAGAAGATCAGATTGTAAGACTGACTGTCTTATATATGCTGAAAACCTCCTGTATCCCACCTGTCACAAACTTGGGTGCCTCGATGTTGCCTTCCAGTTTGATCCTTTGCAGCTCATCCTCCAAAATGAGCTCATCTGATTGGCTGATGTATTTGGCGCGAGGTGGCTGGGGCAACAGATTGTGCTAAAGAGAGAGAAGCCACGTTAAAAACAAGGGAGGAGGAGAGAACACAAGCATCTGGGGTTTTACCTCCTCGCTGATCTCTTTCAGGATGGAGGGCTGCAGCTCCATGTTTTTGAATACGGTGCCCACTATTACACACTGTTCACCCGTCTGCAGGTCACACAGCTTCCGGACGGGCGCCGCGCCGCCTGCCACACACACACACGAGTTCAGCGCTTCAGTCACAACACGAGCCTCTCAGCGACTGTACAGACGGCGCGTCTCACCCCACTTGTGCTTGGCTCTGTCGGTGAGGATGTCCTCATCTGCATGAGTCTGGTGGCGTAGATGTGCGCGTACTGGCGGCTGAAGCTGCGCTCGCCGAGGCGGAATCTCTCCGAGCAGCCGCTGAACGAGGGCTGCTGTCGGGCAAACACCGGCTCGTCGGAGCCCGGAGCGGACAGCAGCGTCTCCCTCGGCACGATCACGTCCGAGAACATGACTGGGGGCATGGAAAATGATCAGCTGAACGTTTTTACGTCACGTGGGATAAAATATAAGCGCAATATAAGTCAAGTTTAACGATCTATAGTAGTCGCGCGCGCATGTTGCTGTATGCTAACAGCCGAGTAGCTTCACTTTCTTACCTGGTATGTTTTACAACAGTATACTGTTGGTTTAGTTTGATTCGGTGATAAAGTAAAAACACATAAAATCTGGTCGACCTACTCTTGTGTTGATTTTAGTATCTCCGCTAAACATTTCACCTGTGACCTCTACGAAAACGTGACGCGAGTTCCGCTAAAGCCACGCTTTCAAAATAAAAGCTACTGGGATTTTCTGCGTTTAAGTGAAGGGCTGTATTTTTAGGCATATAATTGACATTTGTAAATAGTCTGAATTAATAATAGCCATATCGACTAAAATTGAAACACGGTAATATGAAAAATAAGTAATGTCAATATTAGTGAGGAGAAAAAAAACAATATGGCTACAACATTTGTTACTGAAATTTATTAGGTCGTTTTCCATTGACAAGTATTTATTATGCATCCAACAAAATGCAATGTTTCAAAGCTTGACTTCGAAAAGCTTAACTAAAAATAGGGCAGCTTGCTAGGAGACTACAATATTAAATGTCTTAACCATTCACAAATTGAATGTTCAAACACATTGGTAGGATAATCACAATACACCGATTACATTGACCTGCAGTTTTTCTACAGAGCACAGCACAAGTTCTGTGAAGCGTACAAATGCAGCAGGGTTATTATAAGCACAGTAAACGTGGAGGATTGAAACGGAGAATATGGGTGATCTACTTCTTCCTTCCTCCTCTTTCCTTAAGGGCCAGATGAATGACGGACCCGTTATTCATGTTGTAATAGGCCAGAGAGTTGGAATCTTTGATGAAAATTCCCTGCAAAACAAATCAAACATGACATCTCAGTTCTCAAAGCAGTTTTTTTTATATTCAGTAGTGTTGTAACTAACGTGCCGTGCTCTTTTAAGCACTCGCGGTTTAAATAATCTTATTCTACTGAAATAACTTACCTCATACTGCAGCTTCTGTTTTCCAGCCGGCATACCGGTGGCTTCATGGATCTTAACCTTGATGACAGACACCTAAGGGCACAATATGGCATTTCATTAGCTTGCATTTTCATAAATTTTATGCATATTTTGTATAATTCTAAAGAGGAGTAGTTAATATATGTAGAAATCATGCATACAGATACTAGATAGGCAAAGCATTTACCTGGTCTGTGAGAGGCAGGTTGAAGTTCAGCACTTGGCCACTTAGCTTCCATTCGGTCTTGTCCTGCATGTTGGGCACCTGGACTTTGACTGAAACCGGTCCCTAAAAAAAACAAAAACAGCAAAGGTCAAGTAAAATTATTAATAAATACTGGCATGTAATAAGGGTAAAAAAAAAAAATTGCTAAGTGCATTGAAAACACTTTGTTGCAGCAATGCTATCTATACCTTGTTCCTGCGCAGAACTCCTCTTCTGGAATCAGGTTGTCCTCGGTCTTCATTTTCTTGCTAGAAGGCTCGTCATCATGAGGAGGTGGAGGATGAGCCGGAGGCATGGGAGCGAAAGCGGTGCTGGGAGGCTGAGGCACAGGGGAGCAGGTACAAATGCTGAAAAATAAAAATGAATTAGAACAATTACATAAAATGAATGCAAATTAATGTTTATTTTATCAAACTACTTGTATAACAAAAATGTGTATTAAATATAACAATAATTATAAATATAAATAAGTATATTAACTATTGATAACAGACATAAATGTCTGTTGATTGACTATTTATTAAAATGTGAACCAAGTATCTAACAGAATTATGCAACAGACTCACCAGCAGGAACCACCATGGGCGGAGGTCTGGGAGCCATAATATGGGGTGCAGAGGGTGGCATGGGCACCACATTGATGCGTGGGGCATGCAGCATGGGTGGCATGGGGGCCAGAACTTGGCCAGGGGCCAGGCGCACCACAGGGGCCACTGGAGGTCTGGGTATGACAGGAACCGCAGGGAGCAACGTGGTCCGCACCGGAGGTGCCATCTGGAATATACAAAAGAACCCTGTTATAACTAGCACTTTCATTTTGTGTTTTGCTCAATCAAGCCGATCTTTCAAGACTCACAGGAGGTGCCGTGTTGACCGGTGGAGAGGGTTTGGGCAGGCTGGGGATTACTGATGGCAAGGGCGGCTGAGGAATCTCGTTGGGCTTGCTGGGGCCGATCTTCTCCTTGGTGTCGTCCTCCTGCACCAGACCTTTAGCTTTGTGGATGGCCTCAATCTGCTCCTGCAGGGTGATGTTAGCCTGAGCTGCCTGCTGGGTACGAGCCATACTGCCCGAGTGACCGTCCCATGTGACCTGCACAGACAAGAGGATGGAGTGTATATATTTATTATTACTTACACAAATGTCTGATTAGGACGAGTGTTTTTTTTTGGTCCTGTAGAATTTTTGAATTTCTCTTAAAACACGTTTCACTGTAATTTCATTTGTCTACTATTAGTGTCGAGCAGTGGCTATACATGTATTGTTTTCATTGCGTTCCTTACCTTTTCCTCTGGTTTTTGTATCTCCTCCTCTCCGATCTTCTTACCGATGGCCGTTTCTTCCACACCGAAGATATCGGTACGTCTCTCGGCGAGCTGCTTCAGGCTGCTCTCAATGTCCAGGCCGGGAGCGTACACCTCCTCCTCGATCTGACGCTCTCGGATGCTGCGGTCACGCTGCTCCAGCCAGCGGGGGTCCAGCAGGCCGATGCGCATGTGCTCCTGCATCTTACTGGCTTGGATCTTCTCACCAGTGATGGGAGAGATCAGGTACTCATCAGGGACGGTCACAGGAGGCAGAGGCTTAGACGCTGAAAGACGAGATAAAAAGTGAGTGGATGCAAATATGTTCAAGATGTATGAAATACGCTAAAAGTGAGTTTTTAAAATGCCCTTACCCTTCGGGTCGTAGTCTTTGCGGATAATAACCTGGTCCGGGGTAGGAGGCAGAGGTGGTGGCAGGGGGTTATCAGGAGGTAGAGGAGCCTTCATGCCATCATCCTCGTCATCAGAACCCTATTGAGAGAGGAAGAACAGATGCTACTCAGTCAGAGTGAACGTTAACACATTTCAACAAACTCCTCATCTATTTTCTAATGCGAACAGGAAACTTCTTTAAGCAAGCATGACGAAATCCCCCTCGTCTCTTCCGGTATGTTCACCTCGTCCATGTCCTGCAGCTGTGTGTCCTGATCCAGCTGAGCCGCGTGTCCGTCCACCCGGCCCTCTCTCTCATCCTCTTCATCCTCACTCTCCACCTCCATCTCCACGTCCTCACTCTCTCCAAACTTCTCATAGCGCTCCTGGATCAGGATACGCGCGCCCAGCTCCTCGGGAGTTGTCGGAGGAGGGAAATTACCTGAAATTTGCATAGTAGTAAATTACAAAATAAATTATTGGTATTTAATAATATGAACTTAGTTATTAATATGGACAGATTAAATAAATATTAATTCGATTTTATTATTATTATAGTACAAAAATAACTTTCCCTTATCTTACAATAAAAAAATGAGATCTAACTGGCTAATAGAACGATAGAAAGGGATTTAGGAAATTTCTTGCCATGAAAAACCACAAGCATTCTTCTGATGCAATGATGTGTGTGATGATAAACATTCTGAAATATCTAAAATGACATGTTAATTACACATGCTCACCTTGCTCATTTGGTTGGAAGTCCACAGTCTCCACCACCACAAAGTCGTGCCAGTCAATCTGAGCATAAGCCACTCTCTCCTTCTCTCGCTCCTCCTCTTCCTTCTTCCTCTCCCTTTCCTGGAACTTGGCCCACTCCACACGATACCTCACCTGAATAAAATGATCACAAAGTGACATATCTGCTTATAATATGGCATGTAATATATTTAGCGATTTCAGTTCCCCTGTTTTTTTCACCCAAGTTCTCTTTATTGGTTTTAAAACACCTGAATCAACATTATACACCACCATCATACTAGGCTTGTCTTATGTAGCATCTTAAGATTAACTTTGTTTGATCTGAAATGGATGTTTGAATTAATTACCTGGTCCAGAACCTCGCGTGGATTCTCTGCTTCCTTCTTCAGTTTCAGCAGAAGACCTTTTGGGGGGATTAAAACCTGCAAGAAGCCAACCATTTAAGTTACACTTTAATAACGTGTATACATAATACCGTTTCTCACAATACTCAGCTCTTATTAGCCACCTTAGTCTGACCGATCTCGAGTATTGATGCGCTACCTTTGTGTATTGTTCCACCAGTTTAGTAAAGTAGTTGAACAAGCTGTGCTGTGGTCGAAGAAAGTCAAACTGGTAGTTCCTCTGCTCCTTCTGCATCAGCTGTGTGAGGAACTGGCGGCCATTTCGGGCAACAAACTGTGCCGTCAGCTTCACCACATCCAGGTCAAAGGCTGAGATGGAGGGAGGGTCGGCAATGAACTCAAACTCAGGCGGAGGCTCCTTGGGGACCACCGTCTCATGGATCACCTGTGCTTGAACCTAAATTACCACAAAAATGTGTAATTACTGGATAACAATCTAAAAAGGCCTTTAAATCAGACCGCTAGATTGCTAGGGTGTATTGTAAACCACGGACAGGATCCTGACCTTCTGTGGAAGCTGCTGTGACGCTGCTTGTTGCTGTTGCATGACTTTAGGCACAGCTGCAGACGGCTCCTGAGCTTTGCCCTCCTTGAACTCGTTGACTTTGTGGCGGTAGTAGGCATGGTAAGGGTCGCTGGGGTTGAGGAAGTTGAATTTTGGATTGTTGATCTCATTCTGTCGAATTCTGGCCTCAAACTCGGGTCCATTCCTGCAAACAAAACAGTGGTTAATTAATAGTTTAAAAAAAGCATAGCAAATACATTTTGTTGTTGATATAATGTCGACCTGGCCACGAAGCTAGCAGTCTTGTCAACAATATTTCGGACTTCAGGAGGTGGGTAGATGATCCCAACAATGGGCTTTGTGGCTGGAGTCTCTTCCTTTTTGGTCCTCGGGCTGTTGATTAAAAAAAAAAAAAAAAAAAAAAAAAAAGACAATAATAGCAAAAGGAGCGTAATGGAAAAATGACTCTTATGACAAGAAAAAAATGAAATTATGACAAGAAGCTAGATGAGGTCGTTTCATTAAACCTACTCAAAACATAATCTACAAACATTCAATACTATGATCCATTAACATGCTTCATGTGCATGGAAGGCAAATATGTTAACAACTAAATATAAATCAGACGAATCTAGAAACCAGTAGTATCTCTAAAAGAACAGATAGCGATAAATTATCGTTTAATACCTTATTATTCAGCTCCGGCTGCATGATCTGTACAGGCCCAGGCGGCATGACTGCGACACCACACGCTCTTCTCAGGCCGAATCAAATAAGCTAAGGAAAAGAAAATGTTGATATCAGTTTAAGGCGTAATTTGTTAGACAAATGACACCATAAACTTCCGAAAACGACCGAAAGTAGTATAAATTCTATAACATTTTATACAACTCACTAACCTCTCGTTGCGCCAACCGCCACAACACAGAAATCGACAAACGAAGTCACTTCCGGTTACCAGGGCAAAGGGGATTGTGGGAAATGTAGTCGAAAAGAAAAGCCTCTACCTACAATGCAACCATGGAAACCTAATGTAAATAGAGCGAACACACATGTTCGTGCATCTTACTTCACGAAGTATCTGACAACAAAACTAGTTTTAGAAAAATTAAACAATGGCTCATTTGTTAGGTAGTCAGGACTGTATCGACAGTCTTCGCAGAGATCTTATTGATTTACAGGGAGCGCTTCTGGACGTATTTTCCAAGACTGGACCAGTCCGTTTTCCATCGTGGAAGTTTCCCGATAAACTATCATGTAACCTGGACTTGGTGAGGCTTTTAGAAGAGTATGATTATGTGGATGGCGATGAAGAATTCAGTCAGCACTCGCATATAGTCCTGCAAGAGTTGCTGATTGACAGGTAACTTAATCAATTTGTAGTTCATTGTTTCTTAACTTCACAGCAAATGTATGTTTTATGTTGATTTATGTAGATTTTATGTAGATGTTATACATATATATATATATATATATATATATATATATATATATATATATATATATATATATATATATATATATATAATTGCTTCCACATGCAATTTTATACATAAACAAAAGTAAATTATTCACTTGATGTTTTTGATGGTATCTAGTTAAATATGCATTTATGTGTTATTTTAAGCTGTTATATAATGTAACAAATTAAATGTACTGTTCTATTTTCCCCAAGTCATTGTGAACATTTGTGTGTTTGTCAAAGATTAATGCTTCTTCTCCAGAGTTTTAACATTCACGCTGAGCTGTGGCTTGAAAATCAGAACGCTTCATCCTCTGAACAGAATGAAATCTCTGTTTCCATCGGCCCTGTGGTCAAACACTACTGGAGGAACCTTCTTCAGCTCAGCAGTCAACAAACACAAGAGGTGAGAAGGATGGTAAAGACAAAGCACACAACACTTAATAAACGCCTATCCAAAACCATCCTCGCATTTCTTTCAGAGAAAAAGTAATGGACAGCCACCTCCAACTCATTCCGGAACAGCAGCGAAAACTCCTTCCATGACCAGCATCCGTGAAACCAGCACAAATAGCTCAGCTTCAACTCCCCAACACGAGAGAGTGTCCGCCGCAGGCTCCTGCGTGTCTGCTCACACCGTAGGCTGTCAGACCGTAGAGTCCGCCCTGCTGCCCTGTGAGGCCTGCGCTTGCGTTCAGGCGGTCATGAAGGAGAGCAGTGACGCTCTAGTGTCTTTGTGCCAGTCTCTGGGTTTGCCTTGCTCCATGCAGGGCTTCCTGGAAGCTGTGGAGGAAACGCAGCAGCTGGGCCGCTTGTCTGCGTGTGATATTTCCCAATGGGCAAGTGAGCAGCGTAGAGATTTGAGCCGCGTGGGAAAACACGTCCTCGAGGTGAGGGGCTGTGTTATCGTGAAGCATGAGAAGATTTTTAGTTTGGTCGTGCGCACACATCGTTTCGCTCGTTTGATTTTCATGACTGTTCTTTTTCATCTGGAGGTGAGAGAGCCGCTGAAAAAGAAGCTGAAAGAGACAGAGAGTGAGAGAGAGAGGCTGAGAAAACAGCTGTCAGAGATGGCCAAAAGAGAGAAGGAGGATAGGAGGAAGACGGAGGAGGAGTGGGAGCGCAGAATGCAGGAGGTGAAATCCAAGGGAGAGGAAGCAGAAAGGAGGCTGAAAGAGGAGAAGGAGGATTTAAAGAAAGGTGAGAGTTTCTTTAAAAGACTTCAACTCATATGTGATAACTCTTCTATTATAGTCAAACAATATAAAGTAATAACCATTTTCATTCACAGGCGTGACATTGTTAGCAGACCGAAATTCTGAACTCATGGCAGAAGTGAATTCGCAAACAGAAGTAAAACAGAGTCTTGGTAAGAAGGACATCAAATCCTGGTCACGGAACGAACTGGACAATTTGATTTGATGTATATACTGTGTTATATTAAATATTAAGAATGATGTTAAAATAGTAAATATTAAGAATGAAGACAAAAGTCCTTGTATAGTAACCCAAAGTAATTCGAATTTGATTGCTTCTCAAAATAAATATTTTAGAGCAGGTTTATACATCTAATACCTGCTTATAACATCAAGTGAGCATGAAGAAACTCAAACACAAACTGTCATTGAACATTAAATATATCTTTTAAATTATACACAGATTTGGTCTTTATTTTACGCAGAATTTTGATTGATCTCGTCATGTTTTTAGAAAGTGTAACTAAATATATCTTCTATGAATGTGTTTATTTACACACAGACTATTTATTGGCTTAAGTAACACAGTCTTAATAATCTTTTTTTCTCTCTCAAATTTCAAAAAAGGGGACTCCATGGTTGTTCCCCTGTGGCTCTCTTGCGAACCTTACAGAATATAGAAAAAGCCTGCAGGAATGGTTTTGTCGTAACAAAAAATGGCTTTTTTGTTGTATAGAATTTGAGAGGAGTGCACTACAGGAGGAAGTTCATCGTCTGCTTTCACTAGAGACCGCGTTAAGAGAGGAAGAGGAGAGCAGGCAAAACCTGGAGAAGGAGCTCAGAAGTACACAGACTCTGTTGAGCAAAGAGAGTGCCAAGAGCCACAGTCTTCAACGCCAACATGAGGTGTGTGTGTACCTCCATAACGTCACGTATTTCCAATTAAACAGGATATTTAATGGAAAAAATCAATTAATTACACTGTTAATTTTGTGCACAGGCGCTTCAAGTGAAACAGGCAGCTCTGCGTAAGCATCTGGACGTGCTGGTTCAGCAGACTGAAGATCTGCATAGCAGTCTGGAAGAATGTGAGGATGAAAAAAACGATCTTGCCAACAAACTCACACAGATCATTCAAGAAAAAGATGCACTTCAGGAGCAACTTACACAGCAGCAGGTGACAACATTTAAAAGAACATTTATCATGCCCGAATCAGCCCGACTACATTAGGTCACGCTAGTGAAATTAAACCTTAGAGTTTCTCTCTCTGCAGTCCCAGTGTAGTTTGCTGAGTACTGAGAAACAGAAGAAGCAGACACAGATCACAGAACTGGAGGAGAGAGCGTCTCGACTGAAAGAGATGCTTGAAGACGCCACCCAGAGAGAGAGGTTACTGGTGGCCTTTCCTGAGCTCAACCCACAAGCAGCACCCCAGAGTGAGATAAACACACACACACACAGTCTTAGATTTGTGTAATCTGACATTGACTGACTTCATACAGAATCTACAGCACAAAACATACAGCTACCAGTGCGGATTGATTCACAGAAAAATGACTTGTACTTTATCCTTTTTAGTGCACAGACATTAAATAGTTAAATGTTTGGTAATTTCCTCTTCTGCCTGTCACTCATAAGCAGTTGTCTGTGTGTGCTACAGCTACAGGTGATGTGATGTGTGATATGGAGCAGCAGCTGAAGGCAAACTCATTGAGGATCAGGATCCTGCAGCAGGAGAACAGCACCCTGAGTAACAGTCTAGAAAGACTGAGGGACCACGAGAAGAAACAAAGGTCTTCAGATTCTGGGATAACTGAGATGGACAGAAGCGGTGAAGCTCCAGCGATGGGAACCTCAGACAACTCTAGCACCCCTTCAACAGCCTGCTCTCGCTCCTCCCCTTCATCCGCTCTTCATCACCAGACTCTCCACCTCTCTCTGCATCAAGATGTGGAAGAAAGGTACATGAATATCCGCAGCACTACTCGCAGCCGGTCTGCAGGCACACGTCGCAGAAGGAAATGAGGTCGCTTAGGGAACATATCGGTCCGAAGATTTAGACATTCTTCTGACTTATGTGTTTTATTGGACAGCACGCATTTGAATGTATAAACATCTCTAAAGCCAAGCGTCTTCTGGATTATAGCGGACACAATGCTGTTATCAAAAGTCCCGGACAACTTAATGCTAAAAAATCTGACACGTGCACATTTGTACATTTAGACACTAAAAAAAGGATATTAGAAGCCCTACCAATAAAAAAATAAAAAAACATTGAACTTTAAATTGATTTCATTTTTTATTTTCTTCATGAATCGCTAACCTCTAAACCTTATGACATTTACTCAGTTCTGTGTGACACCTGTGTGCCTTGAGCATTAGATCATATGACATAGCTTCTCTGTAACTCTTTTTTTTGCATTTTGGTCAATCATCTCCTCTGTGAACTTTTTTCTCCACATGTTGCAACATGCATATATTAATTAAAGAGCCATTTCTATAGTTATTCCTATACTTTTGATCTTTGTCTACAAATCATAAGTATGTCATGGAGAATATCAGACAGCTAGCTAGGAGGAAAAAAAGATGCAGTGAACAGGTAATCGTGTCCAGGCTCAATCAGGAAGCTGAATAGATGTGAATATTACACAAAGGTTTCCGCCTGCACCTTAACATGTTGTCATAGTAACCCTCAAGGTCAAGTTTTCACTTCAGCTGTCAATCAACTGCACAAGCAACGTTTCCTGTGCTGGTGCCTGCTGTAATACTCAAGGTAAACACTGCATTACAGATAACTAGCGAAGGATATTGTGGCTATAGTGCTGACAAACCAAGCATGTTAAAGAGAAATTTAATCTCTGTGTTTTGTTCTGTGGCACTGATGGGATCCTCATGTGCAGTTAAGCATGATGGGTGTCATATTATTCAGTCTGGTACATCCTGGTTTGTAGCTGCATCGTTCAGGTAGCATTTCATGCACAAAAAGTAAGAGTTAACGTAAAAAGTCTCTTTTCTAGTTAGGCAGAGGTCATCCAGTTCAAACTGGTAATTGGGAAAAATTCCCATGTGACTCCTCACAAGTTCAGCTTAATCTAATACTGCATTCCTGTCTGATAGCCTGATCTGTCCCCTTTTTTCTTAAATTTTTTTAATTGAAAAAAATGTATGCTGCTATTTCCCGTGATTCAATATCGAAATGAATAAAACATTAAACATCACTTAAATTCTATAAATAACATAAATGAGCCATATGATGCTTCAAAACCTTTATTCATCACGTGATACAATCTCATAACAGAATCATACAAAGACACAAAACAGAGATAATATGTTCAGTGACACAACAAAGAGGAAATTTCTTAACAAGTGGTGCTTTCGGAAAGAGATGACAGTGCAAGTGAGCAGGGCATAGGCTAAAACAACCTGACGTACAGAAGCTGTAGAAAGAGGACAGGCCAAAAAAATAATAAAGTCCTTTAAAACCAGATCCCAGCTTTAGAATCATTTTCTTCTTTGATTGAATGACACTATTAAATACACACAAAATTACAAATAAGACTGTAGTCTACAGTAGCTGTATGTAAAACTTTGGGAATGCTTCAGTATCTGCATCATTAAGGCCATTGGTTACATGTGCTGTATTTACAAAAACAAATCGAGCAAGAACGTCATAACTGGATCTTGTGCCTTCGTTCACTAGTCTTCACGTATGCGTCGCACAACAAAGCATGGCTGCCAGTAAGACGTGAAGTGGATTAGACGGCAGGCTGGACTGGCAGACAGGCTTAGATACAAATTTGAGACGGCTGCTAATGAAAGTAGGAAACAGGCTGAGAGAAAAACCTCCATCGAAGGGGTCTGAACACACCAGTGCACTCAATGAAGGGCAACGTTGTCTTTTATTCTAATCGGCGTTTGAGGGGGCGTTTAGTTTTGCATTTACTGTATATAAAAAGAGAGTGCTAATCGTTTGTGGAAATGTACTCATCTTTGCGTTTAAATCATATTTGTATTCAAGTAAACGTGTTTTATGCTTTGCCGGCTTTCTACAGGTTTAGATAAAGACAGAAAGAAGCGTTTGTGAATGCGTGCAGCGCTATCTGAGCGGCAGTCATAATCTCCAGCTGCACAGAGATAATCTGGGTCAATCTGTGAGGAGAGGAGGGGAGATTACAGGGGCCTGTGAGGGGAAAAATCTCATCTTTGCTTCTGCATAATATCCAGCATCCACTGCATATAAACCGCACTCTTCTGCTGTGCTTGTGCTGAAAAGGATTTGTTCTGTGCTTTTGTCAATATTCTATTGGTGACTATTAATAAATGACTATCATTCATTGACTTACATGTACCCTTTCAAGGCAAATTTATACTTACTGCTAACAGGGACGGTTCACTGAGAGCAACACAAACTGAAGCACTCAGAAGGGCACGGTGGTGATCAAGGGTGCCAGAAATTCTGAAGAATGTGATTATAATTGTATTATTCTATAAAATTAAAATGAGTTAATTATACGGGTCATTGCAAATTCTAAAACTCAATTTTTACAAATGGAGCTGGGCCAATGACAATTAAAAGTGTTCGAAAAAGGGGAGGAGTGCTTTAAAATAATAAAATATTAGTTATTGTTTAATAATTACATTTTTAAATAAGGCTTTCCCCTTTCTTTCTGATTTCGGGACAGTTGTCATAATAATATTTTTTTCATTTTAGGCAAGATTTTGGTAAATGAACCTTTTTCACGCTACCATGTTTTTTAGAAAAAAAAAAACATGGTACATTAAAGCCATTATAAATGCATTTTCAAATAAATAATAGTTCTGGACAAAAAAAACAAACCAAGCAAAACAAAATAAATGTCACTGACCCGGCAGCTAAAAATAAACAGCTAGTTTTAAAGGTAACAGTTCTAAGTAAATGCTCCAGCTCTGTCAGTGTTTGTGATAATAAGGGCAGTTCGGTGTGTGTGAAAGTCACATGAGATGTGAGAAGAAGGATTAGTGAACACCAGGGTTAGTGTGTTTGCAAAGGTAAGGCCGGTGAGGTGTGTCAGCGGACACAGATGAAACATGATTACCCAGTTAGGTTCATGCTGTTTATCGTACAAAGAAAAAAAAAAAGGATTCTTTTTAACATCACGAATAATTAACATTATTAAAACGTGATTTTGGTTAAAGTATGTACGGAAAAATAAATAAATACGCAGTTATGCGGTATTCTAAAATAAAAATAAATAATGAGTAAAGAGGTGCAGAGAAGTGATAGAAAACCAAACATGTTGAGCCAGTTAGCGTGTGCTTAGGCTGTGTGTTTGTGACCCAGACTGCAAAAATAATGTGTGTGTGCGTATAGTAATGTTTAGGTACATTCACGTGATCTTCTGACTTGTGTTAAATTATGACAATCGAAGTGTGTGTGTGGGCCGTGATGGGAAAAGGAGACAAGATTTGAGTAGAACCGCATGATCTCTCTTAACAGCATTCGCTAAGACCTCATGTTTACTGTCTAACCACCAGTGATTGTCAGCATTCATGCAGAAACAATAAAAATATCCGGTATACAGTAACTGCTCTCCAAATCACAGCCACAATCTCTTGCATTGTAGAAAAATCATATCTGAGCGTTTCGTTGTTTAGACTACACGAATAAGGTTTCCTTTAGAATATGCTCAAGCGGCAACTTACATCAGTGTTTGAATGATAAACAGCAGCTTCTCTTAAAGGTTTCAGCTTTCACAGAGCAGCAGTGGGGATCCCTTCGGCTCTATGTAAACACCATAAAAGACAATGGAGATGCTGGATACAGT
Source organism: Puntigrus tetrazona (assembly GCF_018831695.1). Lineage (NCBI taxonomy): Eukaryota > Metazoa > Chordata > Actinopteri > Cypriniformes > Cyprinidae > Puntigrus > Puntigrus tetrazona. The sequence goes on along the minus strand of NC_056706.1, from coordinate 19,254,477 downwards.
TGGGCCGCGGCGTTATGGTGCACTTTGCTGACTCTCATATATAATTTACATTCGAGTCAGCATGGCTGCTAAAAGTAGCTAAACACAGTAGATATATTATGTAAGAAAGAAAGAGAAAGAAACGGCCCGTTGTTGATTAGGATGGTGAACAAGGAAGTTAATACTAGTCGCTTCAATACAAAAAAGTATGCTGGGGTCAGTACAAGATAAGACTAATTAGCAGCATTTGTGGCATAATAATGATCACCACAAAAATTATTTATATTAAAATTATATTATATATATTAAAATTGTATTTAATTATTATGGTGACTTAATTATAATAACAAGACAAAAAAACAAACAAGAAAATGCTCCAAAATCACCCCATTTACCCTTTTTTTGTGGTAACCAACATTATGCCACAAATATTACTGTACCTGGAATATTTCTTCAAACCATCTTTTTTGATTAACGGTTTATCCTGACATGTTGTCAGTAAACTGAAGAGGAAGAAAAGCAAGTAGAACAGGCAGGCATGCAGGTGTACTGTAAACACACCTCAGCGTGATCAGATCATCTGCTGACAGGTGGGTTGTCGTGGGGCGGTGTGTGCGCGCTGAGTGTGTGTCCTTCAGGCTGGACGTTCTGGACGGTCTCCACCAGGCTGCCGCTGGGAAGGACCACGTAACGCGCCGCCACGTCCTGCCCCTGCTGCTCCCGCAAACCCTCCTTACTGTGCCATATACCATACCCGAAATACACCAGAAGACCTGTGACAGAGCAGCAGGACAGATTTAATCATGTGAGCAGGCTGGTTTAACTGTTTAAATGGTTTGCAGCAGTGCTGACAGGAGCTGAAGATAATCATGTTTGGACTGATCTTCTTTTCCCGTGCTAGCCAATTAATGCTCAGTCACTACAGACCAAAGCTGGACTCTCCTCAAGAGCTTGACCGTGCAGAGGCTATTAAGTTTGTCTAAAAAACCCGCAGAACAAATCTAAACCTTCAATCTATAGGCATATTTCCAACTTGGAATTTTACAAGCTTCAGGATGGATCCAACCCTTAAACGATCATGACTGAACACCTGAGAAAAGATGATGCCAACCCCTCAGAGGATGCAAACCATCAGAAAACATACAGAATTACGACATTTTGCCATGAGTTAAATATATTAAGCTTCTACAATACATAAACATATTGCTTAAACTTTCCTGTAAAGATGCTTTGCAATGATTTGTATCATAAAAAGACCTACATAAATAAACTCGAATTAAATTGGATTGATCTGATCTGATCTGTCAGGGCTCAGATTAACCTACACAATGCAAAATTGATACGGTTGGAATCACTTCCAGAACAGTTTTCTCCAGCTCATGAATCATGTTAACACTGACAGCCAATCAGAATCTATCCTGCTATCACAAGCTTGAGAATTTAAAGCGGCAGGCGAGCATGTGCTTAGAATAAATAGACGATATCGTTCATTGGTTTTATTTTTTTGGTTTGGAACAAAATGAGCATGAGTAAATGATGAGCTTTGATGAGCTGTCTCTTTAAGAGTTGTCTTTAAAGAGATTATGTTGCTCTGTAATGAGTTGATCGGTTTATAAACTATATGAATCTCCTTTGCTGTGACCACTTGTATAGTGGTGTTTACAGATTCATGTATTTCACAATATTGTGATGTAATATAGGTGAAGAGAGTGATGAACTGGTACCTGCTGCGACCCATATGGTGAAACGGATCCAGGTGAGAGGACTTAACTTCAGCATGAGAAATACATTTAGAAGAATGCTGAAGCCAGGAATAAATGGCACCAGAGGAACCTGAATAATAAAACACATATTATTGATCGGACGTCTGAATCATTACTGTGAATCTGTTGTTGTTTTTACTTGAAACATGAACTGGTTAGATCATAAAAGCAATATAACATAAATATAACTTTCCTCAAATATTCTTATAAAAAGCTCACTGGAAGCTTATTAAGCAATCAAATATTTAAAATAATATTTTTTTAACCGATTCAGCTAATTTCATCTCTGACTCAAAATAACAAATCGTACACAACTGACATTATCAATAATAGGCAATAATAGTATTTTATGGTGCACAGAATTTATCACTTAACAATGCTTAAGGGAAAAAAATAAATCGTGCTCACTCCCTTATACACAGTACGATAGCTATGGAGTTGACGTCTAAAAATCTCACCTGAAAAGTCTTCTGACTGGGCTGCTGTTCATGGACCCAGATGAGAGCCAGACTGAGCAGGAAGACCAGACTGAAGATGACCAGCAGCAGGGTGAAGCTCCACACAGGCAGATTCAGCTGGTTGATCCCGAACACCAGCACAGCACAAAGAGAGACTCCACTGACCATCAGAGCGAGCACAGAGAACGCCACCACCTCGCCTGGCTCGCAGTCCCCCAGTATCCTGCCCAGATACGGCTCCCAGCCAGCCTTCAGCACGCCAGGAGCCCGTCTCTCCTTCACCGTCTTCTGCCGCTCCACCAGCTGAAGTTTATCTGAGAAGGACTCATACTCCTTCATCTCTCCACCGTCCTGCGCAAAGGTCTGGGTCTCGTTCGTCACCGCGGACGGGTCCACTTGCTGTCCAGGCTGGTTTATCGAAGGTGTGGATGAAGCGTCTGTCTTGAGTCCACCTCCTCCTGAGCTCCCGCTGCTTTTATCCGGCTGGAAGCGGAGCACTATGACACTGGCCGCTACAAACGTGTAAGCAAGCAGAGTGCCAATAGAGAGGAACTGAACCAGTGCTTCCAGATCAAAGATGAGGGCAAGGATTGCCATAAGGCTGCCGAAAACGAGAATGGCGATCACCGGGACTTTGGTTACAGGGTTGACACGGGAAAAGACAGAGAAGAAAAGGCCATCCTCAGCCATAGCATACACGATCCGCGGGAGAGAGAAGAGGTTGCTGAGCAACACAGTGTTCATGGCTAGATGAAAGAGATTAGACAGTTTTAATTAGCCAACACAGGAAACAATATAGACCATAATCCATCCATAGTCTTAATTTTTATAATCTAACAACAAGACAACTTCATTTATATCAACATACTGTAAAAGATATAGAAACCACTAAAAAGTTCAGTCATTTCGTTCAAAGAGATTTTTTACCCATGGAAATGTGACCACATTTTGCCACATGATCCATCGGAAACTATTCTAATATTCTGAATCACAGCTAAATAAAAGTTTTCATAGCTTTAATTCTGAATGCTGAAAAGAGTTGTGCTGATTAATATTCTTGAGGACATGGCAATGCATTTTTAGCAGGATTCTCTGATAAACAAAAAAAAGACTAAAAGAAAAACATTTATGTGAAATTAAAATAAAATTAACCAAAATTAAGTCATTTTGAAATAACACGTTGCTATTGCATAAAAAATACTGGACGAAAACACCTAAATGTGAATCCAATTGTCAGGAAATTATGCGCATTTAAAAAAAAAGAGCTTTTTTTAAATATGCAAGGTGACAGAGGCAAACCTCAATGGAAACATTCATCAAGTACATTTTTTAAAAGCATACCCAAAAAATGTGGTCACATCACCAAAAGTGATGTGACCGAACAATTTCCTCATATCCTCTTCCTCTACCATTTTTAATGTGCTTTCAGTAAATATTACAGAAAATAAATTACTTTAGGTAGATCGTTTGCTGCCGTGTTAATGGATTTATTACTTTCAAATCAACCATCGACCGCCTTGCTCTGTAAACGTCAACGCCAATAATAAAGCTATAAATCAACCACACGCTCATACTCACCGCAGATTGATCCTACAGCCACGATGAACCCGGCCCAGCTATATCCTCGTCTGAAGAAGGCATCTGAGAGAGCTGAGTTAGGGTCGAGCGTATGCCACGGAACCATCAGCGTGAGAACTGTGGACACCAGCACATAAGCCGTGGCTGCCAGGCCCAGGGAGATGGCAGTCGCTGCAGGAACAGCCCTCTGAGGATTGCTGGCCTCCTCGCTGGAAGCCGCTATCACGTCAAAGCCGACGAAGGCATAGAAGCACGTCGCAGTTCCCGCCAGGACACCTGAAAGTCCGAAGGGGGCAAAGCCTCCCTCCCGAGCGCTCCAGTTAACTGGATCGGCCAGTACGGGCAAAAACCAAGATAAAGGCAATGACTGCCATACTGATGGCTGAGAAGATGTGGTTGAGCCAAGAGGAGACGCGAACGCCAAATGAAATGAAGAAGGAAGCTACTAGGAGAATGCCAGCCGCTAGGAGGTCTGGGTAATGAGCAATGAAGGGCACATCCCAGCGCATCACATGACTCTCGGTGAAGTTCTGGATGCGGTGATTGAAAATAGAGTCCAGATATCCACTCCACGCACGAGCTACTGCTGCCCCGCCAATCATATACTCCAAGATCACATTCCAGCCAATGAGGAACGCCCAGATCTCCCCAACAGAGACGTATGTAAACATGTAGGCAGAGCCTGTCTTTGGTACACGGGCACCAAACTCAGCATAGCACAGCGCTGCCATGAGTGACGCTACTCCGGCTATGAGGAAAGACACTACTACAGCGGGCCCTGCGGTGTCTTTAGCAACAGTTCCTGTGAGAACATACAGGCCCGAGCCCACCATTCCTCCAACACCGAGCAGCGCGAGGTCCACTGTGGACAGACAGCGCTTGAGTGACGTCGCCATCACGTCCTCCTCCAGCGTCTTCAGCCTGTTCAGTTTCTGACAGAACCTCACCACCGGAGAGCAGCCGAAACACATGACGCCATCTTGATAGAAAACAGGGGTCGATGAAAGAGATGATACAAGGTCACACCTGGTCCATAGTTTTCTGAGTCAAACAGGCTCCACAAACCTGAAAATAAACAGAAAATAAAACTAAATCTGTGACATCCTAAAAATCTAAATCTGTGTACAAAATATATATTTAAATACATATTGAAATACACTGAAACATCAAAAATTCCCTATTATTTAACTTAAATGTTTAATGCCGTATTTGATATAATCTATTCTATCTAGGTTTAGACCATCTGTAATGACCTGCAGCTATCACACATGTATCTGTGTCGTCCGTCTCGGTGTCGAATAATGTTAACGTGTGCATGAAATGTAAATGTTTTCATTTCAAGGGGTTGTAGATCAACAAAAGAAAGTTCAGGGTTCACATCCAAACTTAGTTTGATGAAAAACAGTGATATAATACTAAGACCTGTCAATTGCTCAATGTGCCATTTTGATACTATTTACACACAGGGCCATCACTACACTACATAATAAATGACAACACGACAGACACCCTAGCAGACAAAGATTTTGGACTAATGCTTTAAACCATAACTGATATTATATATTCGGGCTCTTTGTGTTAAGTTTGAGACTATTTTTAGATCTTAAATTGTCAAAAATAGCAGCATAATTGTGTGTGTGTGTGTGTGTATATGTATATATATGTATATATATATATATATATATATATATATATATATATATATATATATATATATATATATATATATATATGCTTTCATCTATGTATCAAATAGACCTCACCTGGCACATATATCATATACATTATAAGAATAAAGCACAGTTTTGGAGCTGTGGTTACACACAGAGGATGCTGCAGATGGCAGATGGTTTTTCCTGCTCACATCACATCCGCTGCTTCTCCTGAATGGCGTCATTTATTATCATTCATCTCAACTCTGTTCTGTTAATCTATAACTTCAAATCCAAGCGAAATGTTGACGCGACTCCTTTCTCCGTGAAACGCAGCATGAATAATTTAACCCAACATGCATTTGAGACCACAGCGATAATGTGTATAATTTATATCAAATAGCGCGTATATAAAACCAGCTGGAGCTGATATATTTAAAGCTCTAACAGCTGCTGTTTTCATCCTCTTTTTCACCACCAATGCATATAAGCACCGTCACGAAGACAGGTGAGAAACTGCCCCCTCTCCGCTTTTCATCACCCACGAACCTAACAATTAAACGCCCGCACATACACGTCCCTATATAAAATATCGTATCGCGTCTTACCTGCAATCGGTTCGCGCGTTCATTCGCGTCTCGTTATTTGGTTGAAGCGATGTTGTGAAGCGTCGCTGAAGAGAGCGGAGGGTGGAGGAGAACAGGAGCTGTCTCCGCTCTTAAAGGTACATCCCCTCATTAATCTGGCTCTATTTAAAACACCCTTTTACCTGATGACATTGTGTCTATACACAGACTTACGCAAGTCCGTTTCTGCTACTGTATAAAAAGGTTATTGCGATATTTTATCGTATAATTCGGACGTTTTGGGTTTTTTTTTTTTCTCTCAGAATTGGGAAATATAAACTCGTAATTGCGTGATATAAAGGCGCAATTGTGAATCAAAATTATTCTGTTTCTCAGTTCGTATCCAGATCAGATGATGGATCAGCACCAAGAGATAACCTTCATGGGAGACCAGAACACCTAGATGAGCCCCGTGGACAGGTCACGGGAACCAGACACATACGCGCACACACAGTAGGCGTTTCTCAATTTCTGGGCGTTTTCAAACTGCTGGGTGTTTCTTAATCACGCAATCAAAATGTTCCCCTGATTTAACCCTACCCTAAACCTACGCTCACTATAACGTCAGCCAATCAGGTAGCATGATGTAAAAACGCCTTGGTTTATATATATATACACTTTGATGCTTCAAAATGTTCATGATTGTATAACTAATCCATATGCATCAAACAGTTTAGTCCAAATTTTTATCAGTAAACACAGGAAGGGTACACAAAATACTTTTTTTGTGTTACACGTTGAGTTTGAGTTTTCACAAAACCTGTGAAGTTTGTTCTCATGTGTCAAGTGAGTATGATTGAGTGTCTGTTTGTTCAGTGTTTATATTTGAATAAAAGACTAAGTTCAGTTTGTTCATCAAATAAAGTGATTTGATTCTCTTCAAAGTTGGACAAAACTGCTCTGTTCTTTTCTAAGTGCAATTCTTAGTGTGTCACACATACACACAGTATAGTAAAGTCAATATTTATATGATATGTCAAGTCAAGTGTCAAGTGGTTTTTATTGTCATTTCAACTACATATAGCTGTGCAGTACATAGTGAAATGAGACAATGTTTCTCCAGGACCTGGTGCTACATGAAGTCACACATAATACAAAAAACTCACATACTGAGCTAAGACTAAGTCTTAGCCACATAAAGTGCAAAGTGTGCAGACTAGTGCAAACAGCAAGGAGTAGAGTGCCAAACCCAGTGTGCAAACTAGTGCAAACAGTGCAAAGACAAAATCAGTGAAAGGCAAAGACATAATTAGTGCAAGAACACAAAATACAAACAACAATAAATATGAAGTGCAAAAATGCTTATGGAACAGGAAGTCCATTCAGGTGTGGTTATTGAGGAGTCTGATGGCTTGTGGGAAGAAACTGTTCAGCAGTCTGGTTGTGAGGGCCCGACTGCTGCGGTACCTCTTTCAGATGGCAGGAGGGTGAATAATGTGAATAATGAGGGTATGTGGGGCCATATGCTATATTGTGGGCTTTGTGGATGCAGTGTGTGGTGTAAATGCCCACATGTATGTGTAGTTAAACTGAGGACTGTCAGTGGAATAGCAGAAATCTGTCAGATTTCATTTAAAAGATATTCATGTGGTTTCAAGAAGAACAAAAGTAACCTGTTCATCACGGGCATGCTTATATAACTATGGTCATGTAAACTACTTAACTACTCAAATGTGGAAATTTGGTATTTTATACAATGGCAAACAAAAATATACAACTCTTTCCAGGATTTGAGGTGTTTCCAGGATTCCTTAAAGGGTAAATTACACCCAAAAATGAAAATTGTCATTAATTACTCACCTTTATGTTGTTTCACATTCAAGACCTTAGTTAATCTTCATGATATTTTTGATTAAATCCAAAAGCTTTCTGTCCGTTCACTAGTAGCAACAAAACTTACACATTCAAAGTTCAGAACTGTAAGAATACCATCTGTACATGTCACTCACTTCTGTGGTTTAACCTCAGTTTTAATGTATTTAACTGATGACAAAAATTTGGTAATTCTGCATTGTTGTCTGAGGTTGGCATTCCCTGAGGGGTTAACATCATCTGTTCTCGGGTGTTCGGTAATCTTAAATCATTTAATGGTTGGATACAGCCTGAAGCTTGTAAAATTCCTGGTTACCACAGGATTTTAATCCCATGGCAGAAAGAGAGAAACAAACAGAGGCATAATTAGCGTAGCTCCTGTTCCATCCAAGTAAAAACTATTGGTTTAACCTAAGCTAAAGAATAATAAGTTCATTTAATCAGTTATAACTGCAGTACAAATATTATGAGATGCTTTATGTGAAGGCTTGAATAAAGAGATGTGTCTTTAGCCTAGATTTAAACAGAAGAGAGTGTGTCTGAACCCGAACATTATCAGGAAGTCTATTCCAGAATTTGGGGAAAATGTGAAAAGGCTCTACCTCCTTTAGTGGATTTTGCTATCCTAGATATCCTAGAGACCGGTCTCTTTCCCGTGCATGCACGCTGGTGTTCTGTCTGAAAACCTGTGCTGACCAACTGGCCCCCATCTTCACACAGATCTTTAACAAATCATTGGAGCTGTGTGTAGAGCCTTCATGCTTCAAACACTCCACCATCATCCCCATCCCAAAGAAACCAAAAGTACTGGACTTAATGATTTCAGACCCGTGGCTCTAATGTCTGTGGTCATGAAATCATTTGAAAACTGTTTTTGGGTTATCTGAAGGACTTTACAGGACCCTTACTGGACCCCCTGCAGTTTGCCTACAGAGCAAACAGGTCAGTGGATGATGCAGTCAATATGGGACTGCATTATGTTCTGCAACACCTAGACAGACCAGGGACTTATGTGGGGATCCTGTTTGTGGACTTCAGTTCGGCCTTCAACACCATCATCCCAAACCTCCTCCACCCCAAACTAACCCAGCTCTCGGTGCCCACCTCCGTCTGTCAGTGGATCAACAGCTTCCTTGAAGACACTTATTTATTTAACATACAGATTTGCACACAACACTGCACAAAAATAATTCCTGTTACACTTGAATGTTTATAGTATACATTTTTATTTTTCTATATTTTTATATTTGCTGTGTTGCACATTTTATTTTATTTTTTAAATTTTTTTTTTTTTGTATGTTGTACATAATTCTCTTTATATCTGTCTTGTCTTGTTATCGTGTTGCACTGTAGAGTTTTTGTCACTAAAACAAATTCCTCGTATGTGCAAACATACCTGGCAATAAAGTGATTCTGATTCTGATTCTTTCTGATTCTGATTCCTGACAGACAGACAGTAGTTAGTGAGGCTGGGAAAGTTCTCATCAAGCACCCGTGCAACCAGCAACCGGTTGTGTCCTCTCCCCACTGCTCTTCTCCTCTATACCAATGACTGCACCTCTAAAGATGCCTCTGTCAAACTCCTGAAGTTTGCGGACGAGACCACAGTCATCGGCCTCATACAGGACAGGTGCTTACAGACAGGAGGCCAAAGAGCTGGCTGAATGGTGCAGTCTGAACAACTTGGAGCTCAACACACTCAAAACAGTGGAGATGGTAGTGGACTTCAGGTAGTGGACCCCCTGCACTCTCCCCACTCACCATCATGGACAGCACTGTGGTAACAGTGGAGTCATTCAGGTTCCTGGGCACCACCATCTCCCAGGAAAAGGCCCAGCAGAGACTGTACTTCCTTCGTCAGCTGAGGAAGTTCAACCTGCCACAGGAGCTGCTGAAACAGTTCTACTCGGCCATCATAGAATCCATCCTCTGTAACTGTCTGGTTCAGCTCAGCTACCAACTCTGACCTCAGAAGACTACAGAGGGTAGTCAGGACTGCTGAAAGAATCATTGGTACAACCCTCCCCACTCTCCAAGAACTGTACCTATCCAGACTGAACAAAAACAAGAAAATCACTCTGGACCCCTCACATCCAGCACACTCCATTTAACTGTTGACGCTACAGAGCACTGAGTACCAGGACAGCCAGACACAGGAACAGTTTCTTCCACCAGGCAGTCCATGTCATGAACAATTGAGGACACTTATTTATTTAACATACAGATTTGCACATAACACTGCACAAAGATAATTCCTGTTTACGCTTGAATGTTTAATTCGAATTTGTGAAACTTCTGCCAGGTCTTTCAACAGGGCCATGCCTGTGCACATTTTTCTCTTCAAGGTAAGTTTTTTTTTTTTTTTTTTTTTTTTTTGACACAGTAGTTTCTCTTTTTCTCTATAAGAATGTCCCCAGATTGAACTGGGTGCGCTTTCTGGCACATGGCTAGACTAGTTTCTTTTGTTTTGTCGCTCGGTTTCATGGGCACATGCCTGATTGACTTTGTTCAGCATGTCAGATAAGGCAGTAGGTCACCTCTAATGCTGTCATTCTGCAGGTCTGTCTGGACAGTATGAAGGAACATACACTGGACTAACTTTGGGTCATACTTCAAACTGGATTCAGCTTCCGAATCTTTTGTCTTAAATCTAGACAGTGGTCAAGAAAGCTTTGTGGGGTCTCCTTGCTGCAAGTCATCTGAAGTCAGTTGTTTATACAGCTCAGTTGCACCTCTTTCTTGAAAATGATCTTGTAGTATCCACCTTAATGTGGGCAGGGTAAGGTTTATGAAGCTGCATGCCTGCTTCACTCGCTCGTATGACAGCATCAATAAATCTCAAAACTCAGGAATATCTCTAAATCCATGTTCAATTTGGTGAGCTAGACTTGAGAAGGTGAGTTTATCCTTTTGCCTAGGTTCACCTATCTTGCCAGATGTCTTGAACTCTCTATTTCATGTCGGCATAACTGGTTATTTCGATGCTGAGAGCCCATTAAAGGTGGTATTTTGTGGAGAAATGTATTGTGTGTCATGGCTTAGCCAAATGTTTATTTGGGGTGTGGCACTAACACTGTGTGCTGTGTGCTTGTAATAATATTCTGTTTTTGTTTTAAAAACTATTAACTCTGATCATTTTATTTCCATATAACTGCTTTGGGTGTGAGTGATGTAATGTTTAGGAGCCCAAACTTTCAAAATATTTTTTTCATTTTACATTCTTTTAGTTTGATCATGAACAGATTATTTCAGATCCTGCATTTTGATCTCACTATTTGGCAAACGGACACAGTCTTTATAGATGCAAGTACATCTATCATTTAAGTGGGTAAAACAAAATCCATTGTAGCAGTTATTTGAGATTTGACTCACTAGTGGTGTACAGCATCCTGGAGAAGTTGCCCAGCAGAAGTTTCGCTCGATTGTACTGGGGTGCAGGCCATGAGTATGGAAAAACCTAGGGTGCCAAGGGTATTTGCGTGATTGCCTGCATTTCTCAGCATCAAGAACATCATTAATCCAGACCAAATCTTTAACTCCATTTGCAGAAATGCAGCCCCAAATGTTCAAAGAACCTTCAACCATGCTTCACTGTTGCATGCAGAGACACTCATTATTGTACCGCTCTCCAGCCCTTCAACAAACAAACTGCCTTCTGCTATAGCCAAATATTAAAAATTTTGACTAATCAGTTTAAAGCACCTGCTGCCATTTTTCTGCACCCCGTTTCTTATGTTTTCGTGCATACTTGAGTCGCTTGGTCTTGTCAGAGGTATGGCTTTTGGCTGCAACTCTTCCACGAAGACCACTTTTGGCCAGACTTCTCTGGACAGTAGATGGGTTTACCTGGGTCCCACTGGTTTCTGCCGGTTCTGAGCTGATGGCACTTCTGATTCTGAAGGGTAATAAGCTTGATGTCTCTTCCATCACTAAGTTTTCCTTGGCCGACCACTCCATCTGCGATCCTCAACGTTGCCTGTTTCTTTGTGCTTCTTCAAAAGAGCTTGAACAGCACATCTTGAAACCCAGCCTGCTTTGAAAGAGACCTTGTTGATGCACCAATACTACATTGTGTCTTTCACATCCTCACCTTGGTAGCAGAGTTCGGCTGTTCCTCACCCAGTTTCAAGCCTCCTACACAGCTCTTTCTGTTTCTATTCAGGACTGAATTTCAACCTACGTGTGACACTGATGATCATTATCACCTGTTTGGTATAATTGGTTGATCATACACCTGACTATAATCCTACAAAATCTTTCATTTGTACAAGCGTATAAATTGATGCTGGTTTGTAGGCAAAATATAGTAACCCTGAATATTGATTTAATTTAGATTTTCCTTTCGTTTGCTCACTTTGCATTTTGTAAATTGACAAAAATAAACAATCAGAATTTATATTTCTGAAAGCATTCTTTGTTTACAGCCTTTTTCCACACCTGCCTAAAGCTTTTGTACAAGTATTGTGTGTGTATACAGCGGAAATAAGTATTTGACACGTCAGCATTTTATCAGTAAGGGGATTTCTAAGTGGGCTATTGACACAAAATTTCCACAAAATTATTGCTCATCTTATATAATTAAATGCTCTGATTTCTTTACGTGAATTCATTACTTGGCTTGTTGGCTACATCTGGTGGAAATTTTGTGTCAATAGCCCACTTAGAAATCCCTTACTGATAAAATGCTGACGTGTCAAATACTTATTTCCCCGCTGTATCTATAAACAAACAAGTAAATTATTACCAAACATTACTTGTTTGTATGTAAAATGGATTATATTCCTATGTCCACATATACCTTCTATGTGTCATTATCATGATGAAAAACAAAAGACAAATTTGGAAATGGATGTTTAAATGTCAGAAAACAACACTATAAAAAATATCAATATAGAAAAGAAAATGATAGTGCTTACCTGGTGAAGTCAAACTCCAGGTAAACGCCACATATAGTGCTTATTGCCAAAGGCATAACACTTACACCCCTGGTGTTTCTACAGTGGTATCGTCAGTACACAGAGAGAGTTCAGTAACGGTCTCCTTGACCTTAACATGATGAACTGAGGTAGCTTTGCTGGGTTTTTAATTCAATTTTTAATTTTTAATTTTATTTTTGTTCAAGTTTGACATTGAGGGGTACATACAACATATATGCTCATGGGTTAATATAGTTGCTGCACATTCAAATATGTTTTTCACGAACAATAAAAAACCTGGGGAAAATAAATGCAGAACATGTTCATATATGACACTTTTAACAGAATGGGTTAAGGTGCATTTTCACAGGTTATTAACGTTTACAAATCATTAATAAATGGTTCATTACATTAAGGCTGTGCTTAAAGATTTTTTTCCCCAAATAAAAATCAAAATGATCATTTCAAAAAACAAAATACATCTGTTTCTAATTATATTTGAGGATAGGCATCACAAACTTTTGCATGCAAGCAAACAAATGCAAACATTACAAGAGAATCTTAGCAATTCTAATATTAAACAAGCTCTTCTGGAAAATCAATGAATATAACCAGTATCATGATATCATTGATATTCAGGAAATCTTGTAGATTTTTAAGAATCTTGAGATTTAAAAAAGCAGTCTGAAAATCCACTAGGTGGTGCTTTTGAGTCATTTTTGAAGCTCTTTTAGACGGCAGGTGGCAGTTAGGAGCAGTCTTTCAGGGCTGGTAAAGAAAAAAGATTCCTAGCAACAGATGATATTTCAGTAGAAGCTTAAAGGAACCGAACTGATTGGTTGTTTTTATAGCGATATTTAGGGGATTTCTCGGACATGTTCTGATTAAAATAACAAATGATAATCTGACAATTTCGATTCACATATAAACATAAATTGCTTTCAGTTTGAAACACATTATATAAGAAAATAATTAACAGTAATGCAGCTTTTGACTATCAGAATATCTATATTTAGATAAAGTCAAAACTTGCATTATTTTGTTAACAGATACATTTGGTGCACGGGCCTGCTTTCTCATGAAACCACACGAGTGGTCTGCAGACTTGTGTGGAATTCTTTCACATCCCTCATATCTAGGTGACATCCTGTTTTAGAAAGGAACTAAACATGTCAGTGGGAGGTGATAGATGTATTCATGTGATTCATTGGGCTTTAAATGATGATTGTGCAACATGTTTTATTTCCCTAAATGCCTTTACTCTTTATCTCTCAGTTAGTATGCTGTTGTTGATATTCCAATATGACACATGAAAAGCAGGTAATAAATGATAAGTAGCAGCTGAACTGCAAAAATAGTAACCTTACAAAAAATAAAATTGGAAAAGGGTGTATTTTTGTTAATTTTTTCTTTAGTTTTATAAAAAGAAGCTAGATAAGAATCTGTGAGTGAAGACTTGGTAATTAACTTTGTCCTCTTTATTAAGCCTATATCCAGTTCTAGCATTGGATGAATAATGTTATGTTTTACAAACGCTTGCCATGTTTCCAGCCTTGTTCAGAGAGATCCTCATGCATTTCATTGTGCTTGGGCTAGACTATTTTCTGTGCCCACATTCAAATGGGGTGATTAATAGTCTTACACTTTATCCATGTAAATTATTTTTCTCCATCGGTTAAGACATCCATTGCTTGTGCAGAACGTCAAGAAATGCTATAGCGGAATCAGTAGTTAATATCATTTCTCTATTGCAAAGGGCTGTTGGATGGTTCAAGGTGGGAGAAGACACTGAAGAGGATGGTGGTTGTCTCGTCAGTGGGGTGAGGGTAGGCCTCAATATCTTGTTGTACAGCAGTGGGTGGCAAGTAAGTTTGGCTTCGGGCCAAAAAAATCTTTCGCCACTAAATTGAAGACAAGAAAATAGTCATTGATGAAAATAAATAGATGAAAAAGGAAGCTGCCTAAAGGGATTCCTGGGTGCTAAAGCGGATTTTATCCCAAAAAAACCCAACTAACTGCAGAATTAAATGTGCACCTCAACTCTCCTGTTTCCACCAAAATTGTCCACCAGAAGCTCCACAGGGTCAGTATACATGGCCGGGCTGTGGACAATGTGAAATATGTATTGTTCTCTGATGAGAACACCCAGCGAAGTCATTGTGAGTGACTGTTGCTGTCATGACTGATCTATTGGGGTCGGCTGGGGTGTCAGACGGAGAACAAGCACTCCTTGGGCTGACAAAATGCTGCAGAGGATCAGAGCATCAGATGGTAAAAGTCTGAAATAGTGACAACTGGCAGGTCCAAATGCAGAAAAAATGTTGAGTAATTGTTGAGCTGAGTCATCTATTTTATTTTAATGGATTCTTCCCAAACTTTTTAATAAAACATAATTTTAAAACAAAGAATCTCTGCATGCTTTGAGTTATCATTTAGAATACTAGTCAAATTTACAAAGATGTCACTTGATGATATTGCAAACAAACATTATAGACTTTAAATGTATGTTTTAGGATTTAAAGGAATGACAGTATAAATGTTTAAACTAAAACATAACTGACATTTTAAAAAAAAAAAAAAATTCTGATCTTGAGCTGTTATTTAAATAATATTTGATGTTTATATTTTTTAAGGAGATATGTGCATATGTACATATCCGTGACTGGCTTAAAAAGGTCTAAACAATTGTAGTGAATTAAAAATATATACTTTAATGAGTATAATGGACCATTTTATCATTAAAAAAACACAGAATGTCTGTTGTATTTGTGACTATATTTGATTTTATTGCCTTTATGAAGGGTTTAGTTTAAAAAAATATAAGCACCAATTTTTATTAAAACGTTATTTTATTATTCTGAAAAGATCATTGGCGTCTCTCTGACCTCTATCATGGACATCTACACCACACACTGCATCCGCAAAGCCCACAATATAGTACAGGACCCCACACCCCTCACACACATTATTCACCCTCCTTCCATCTGGAAAGAGGTACCGCAGCAGTCGGACCCTCACAACCAGACTGCTGAACAGTTTCTTCCACAAGCCATCAGACTCCTCAATAACCACACCTGAATGGACTTCCTGTTCCATAAGCATTCTTGCACGTCATATTTATTGTTGTTTGTATTTTTGTGTTCTTGCACTAATTATGTCTTTGCCTTGCACTGATTATGTCTTTGCACTGTTTGCACTAGTTTGCACACTGGGTTTGCACTCTACTCCCTTGCTGTTTGCACTAGTCTGCACACTTTGCACTTTATGTGGCTAAGACTTAGTCTTAGCTCAGTATGTGAGTTTTTTTGTATTATGTGTGACTTCATGTAGCACCAGGTCCTGGAGAAACGTTGTCTCATTTCACTATGTACTGCACAGCTATATGTAGTTGAAATGACAATAAAAAGCCACTTGACACTTGACTTGACTTATTCCACAAAAATATTAATCCACAGTTGTACATGGAACCAAAACAGGCATTTGATCTCATCACTGTTATATCATTATTTACCAAACAGTAGCTGCAACCATAACTATCCTTTTATTGAAGTTTATGTGCAATTAGGTCATGTAGAGCAAACTTATTTATGAGCAGAGTTCACACGAATACCACCAGAAAGTCATAATTACCAAAGATATTACATTTCTAAGCTCTGACTTGATGAGTTTTGGCACTTTTCAGACATTTAGCTGTTACTAATCAAGCTGTAAATGTGAACGCTGGAGGTACAATTTACTTTATATGTATTTTGTGTAGCTACTGAGAATTCCTGCATTGCTGCAGTGGTTATTGAGGGCTAAGGAATAACAGTATAAAGTCATTTTTAGGGACCACGCAATTGGCCCAGTGGA
Organism: Puntigrus tetrazona; assembly: GCF_018831695.1. Classification (NCBI taxonomy): domain Eukaryota; kingdom Metazoa; phylum Chordata; class Actinopteri; order Cypriniformes; family Cyprinidae; genus Puntigrus; species Puntigrus tetrazona. The sequence continues at coordinate 19,237,841 of NC_056706.1, read as the reverse complement.
GGTATCCGATAGTGGCTGAAGGTTTCCTGCATGTTCTGTCCTTTCAGCGCTGCGCAAAGTTATTAAATGAAAAAAAAAAAAACCTCTAATCTGTCTTCATTTTATTAGGATTTTGAACTTCGAAATAGAAATTGGTTGTTATTCCTTTACTTTATATTTAACTCATTCTTTAGGAATCTTTGTTGCTCACATTAGCTGATTTTTACAGACCTCACGATCACGCCAATGCTTTAAATAGCAATTATTTACCCCTACAGTCACCTATGAAACTACTTTAAAGGTCAACTTTAAAGTTATGCTAGTAACTTTTTTCTAACCTCCGATAGGTTTAGAACTTTGTACAACTTTGTACACGCTCAAACAATAATCAGATGTTATGCTAGTGCCATAGAGTATACCTATCCCTCAATAATTAATATACTGTAACTCACGTGCAATTTAAACAAAGCTGAAACAGTAATCAGCGGTTATGACCAGTACTATAACTATAGTTAATGCAACTAAAGTCAAGTAGATAGTCAGAAATCTATAATCTCATCTATGGATGCCACATATAACCAGAGATCTAGTATGTTCTTAACCCTGGATGGAGATTTGCAGAAACATACGTAGTTAAGAGTAAATCAGAATAATCAATATAAGACATCAAATTCTCAAATATAAATCTAAGTAAAAGATTTCACGTAGATACATGTGGAGTGTGTGAAAAACATCTGGTTTACAGAAGCACCCTGATCTTTTACAGCTATCACATGAGTATTCACAACAAGACATTCTCCAAATGGAGTCAAGAAATACAATTAGTGTTTGCAGTAAGCCCTAGGGGTGATCGCACACCTTATTGGGGACAAATGGTAATTTGCATGAAAGATACAGGGACCCTTTACAGTGTGCAAAATATCTAAATCTTTATTACCCTTTTACCCTTTAGTTTACTTGTAAGATTGAGACTATTGTAAGAATGGAACTAATGCATAGGTGAAAGAGCTGTTTTACTACATATTCTCTTAATGAGTGGAAACAGATGGAAACAGATGTTTATATTGTCTGTCTCAGATCAAGTGTCTGAGGTTCTGTATGTCTTACACTGTCCTCATTTCACCCTTTTTTTCTTTTTTTCATCTATGACAACACCATCACTTCAGAAGGGAAAAGTTTATCAAATTTCTCCAATAATTTCTTACTACTGACTGTTGAATGTTTCATTCTGATTGTTTAACAAATGTACTAAGGTGCGCAGTTATTTTTCAGGAAATGAACAGCTAAGTAGTTTCTTGGCCGTATTACAGTTCCATTATTAGAACATTATTAGAAAAATGATGCACATGGGGTGCGCTTTGTGCTCTGATCACATTACTGCATTATTTTAATAATAATTCAACAGCCTGTCGTCAGTTATTTCTTTTGTTGATTTATAAATAAGGCCATGCCAGTCACACTATGATTTTAGAAATTTCTAATGTATGTGGATTCACTTTAATACTTTATATATGGTGCGTAGGCATTCCTGGTGAACTGACTGACAGTAAGAAATGCACATCTCAAGTTTCCTTGTTTAAGGACAACTTAGGCTGTGTAAAATGCCTGAGAAAAAGCCCATCAAGGTGGGGTACAGAGAGTTTGCAGGCTAGTCTCTCAGGGCTTTTTTTAACATATTGGGCACCATGGCAGCAGAAGTTGCTTCAAAATGGCCCAGGAGAAAAAGCTGTGGTAGAATAGTGCTGGACATAGGCCAGGGCTTGAAAAACCTGAGGCACCCTTAGATCCTCTGTAAAATCACTGACAACGTGTCCAGGTGCATCATAACTTGATGTATGTTCAAAACTGTAAGGAATCTATGAATCAAAACTTTGCATCACATCCTGCCTAAAAAGTTGCATTATCTAGTCAGTTTTGTCAGTTTTTAAGTAAAACAGTACATTCATAAATGAGACTTAGGGGTTACAATAATTTAATGTTTGATTGATTCTTGAATTTATTAATTTTTTTATTTAATTTGAATCATTATGTAAGAAGGAATCTACATTTAGATCTGTCACTCAGCTGTAATGTCTACTACATGGTCTAACCAGGCTTGCAAAGTTTGCATCCAAATGCAGGGGAAATGATACACAGGGATAAGGGACAGGTAAAACAGGTAAATATTTATTCTTTTCTTAAACCACAAAAGACAGAGATGCTTCCAAATAAAACAGCTGTGATATTTTTTTAAATAAAAACTTATGCACAAATAATAACTTGAACAGAAAAGCAGTATGTAAAGAATTTTTTATTAGCGTTTATTAACAGAACAATCCAAAAACAAATTAAGTAACAGTAAGCGCACTGAGGAAGTGATACTGTGAATAAGGTCTGTGGCAGCTTGGCATAATTTCAGGTTTTTCCAGAGGCTTATTTTTTTGTGATTACTCAAAAAAAGAGATTACTCAAAAAAAGGGTTTTAATTTCTCTTATCCATTCTCCAAGCATCTTGATGTCACGGTTATAGGGCAGAACGAAGGCATAGCAAGGAAGAATCACAATTAAAGTATTTAATTATCTACAGACAAAGACTGATGCAGGAAAGACACATACAACATCAAACAACGTTAATACCGGACGAGGTGTAACTAAACAGGCTAGAACTTAATTAATGACGAACACCTGAACATAATGACAATCAACATGAGACAGAAACTAGGTTACACAGGGACAGAGCACACGGGAACAGTCCAGGATGTTACACTTGAACTATGTATTGTAAAAGAGGTGCTGAAGTCTTTTCCAGTGTCTCAGATAGACAGTCAATCACACACACAGAGCACCCAGAGAAAACTTACAGAGAACATGCAAACTCTATGCAGATTGGAATTGTTTCAATCAAATCCTGAACACTTTTTATACTGTCCTTGAGATGCACACAAGTATCAACATGTCAGCTTCTTTAAAATGTTTTTATACTCAAAATTACTCCACACTGTTTGTATGAACTGTTGTTCATTTACATAACAATACAAAACAAAACAATACAACTATATATTGAAAAGTAATACATACAAAGTAAACTACATGTGATAGATGGTTGCTCTTAAATTGAACAAACTTGAGTAATGTAGAACAGGAAAAAAACACTTTTTGCCAAGTTACAAGAATATCACCACGAGGACAGTTTTGATTGGTTGAGGCTGCTGCATGAGCCATTGAGGCGGAGTAAAGACCTGCTATCATCAAACAACGCAGGGTTTGTGTAGTCTTTCTCTCATTCAGCTCTGAGAAAGATGGAGCTCTATGTATTTATGTTCATGCTTGCTGCACTTGTTTCTTCAGAGAACAAAGGTAAGTTAGTGGATTATAAATAATCATTTTTTTAAAAGTCACCATTTTCTTTGTCTTTAGTATATCCAAGGAGTATGATATGTAAATGACTCTGGCATTGAAAGATTTATTTTATAATTTCAGTTTTTAAATAATAGTACAATATTCTGTAATCAAACAATGCTAAGACAAAAAGAGTCACATCAGAAATTATGAGCAGTTTAAATACTCTAGATGATATTGTTTTATCAAGCTAACACTTGTTTGTTTGTTTCAGTTGTTCATGAGGATTTTTATTTTACTGGATGCTCTGATACAGAGAAAGAAGATCTGTTGGGAATGGATGGAGAGGAAGCGTGGCATGCAGACTTCATTAAAGGAGAAGGAGTATCTACTCAGCCTGACTTTTCAGACCCCTTCAGCGCAGATTATCAGGGTTCTGTTGCTAACATGGAAGTCTGTAAACAAAACTTAGCTGTAGCCATCAAAGCTTATAAAAGTCCTGAAGAGAAAATGGGTAGGACATGCATTTTATTTATATTTATAAACTCTGTAACATCTGAATTACAACTTCTGTATTTTCTTTAGACAAATTATTTAAATGCTTGATATTAACAGCGTCCGTGTCTTTATCTGTGTCATCAGACAAACCTCTGACTTCCATCTATGCCAAAGATGATGTGCAGCTGAATGTTGAAAACGTACTCATCTGTCACGTGACTGGATTCTTCCCTCCTCCTGTCACAGTCTCATGGAGTAAAACAATGAGGTTATAAATGAAGACAGTCTAAGTCAGTATCGGCCAAAAGATGACGGCACTTACAACATCTTCTCCAGTCTGTCGTTCACACCTGAAGAGGGAGACATTTACAGCTGCTCTGTGAAGCATGTCTCTCTCGATCAACCTCAGACTAAAACATGGGGTGAGTGTGTGTGTGGTTTTATAGATTCACTAGATTCAGTGGACAGATTATTTATTTTCCCAATTGTTTTTTTATAAAAAGGTATATAAATATATAAATTCAAATAAAATGTATTATCCATGTGAAATACAGTAATAATAATAGCAGCCTAAAATATAAATATGAAACACATTGAATTGTGACGATATTACATTAATAAAGGCTACATTATTAAAATGGTTGTATGTGTGTGTTGTAGAAGTGGACGTAGCTGTGCCCGGTGTTGGTCCAGCTGTGTTTTGTGTGGAGTGGGTCTGTCTCTGGGGCTCCTGGGAGTCGCTGCTGGAACTTTCTTCCTCATTAAAGGAAACAACTGCAACTGACATCCAAACTTTAAAAGAAATTGTATATAGTGTGTAACAGGTCCTGCGAATAATACCAGTTTTATTTGGTGCAATGAAATTTTCATGAATTCATTCTGTCACTCATCACATTGGTGACAGGAAACATCTGAGTTATATAATAATAGATTCATAGACACATAAATCTCAATGTAATCTGTAATGCTGCCTGATATTTCTAATAATGCACCAATCAGGCAATAACTTAGTTTGAAATGTAACACCATATACATTTACATACAGATGTCTAACAGGCTTAAAATGGTAGATCATTTTTGCTAATACATCACATTTTCAGAGTGAAACTGGACTTATTTTGAATGATTTTATGTGTTAGTCACTCTCTGGTTTAGCTTTTAGCGTCTTCCTAATTTCTAGATCAAGTCTTTTTCAACAAACATCATGGCAATCTTAAAAATTGTGGTGCTGTGTGCTTTGAAAATAAGGTAGAAATTGTTGAATTGTAGAATTTTAGAAATTTTAGGTCATTGTAATCAATTTGGGGATATCAGTTGTACAAGATCTTGTACTTTTTTTTTTGACATACACTTCAAATAAAGATTGTCTATTTTGATTTCACTTGTGATTTTATATTGTAATATCATCTGTACAACTGTTCCAAGGCAAGGTAATAGCCTGTTAGATACAGATGGGGCTGTCCACAAAACAACAGACAGATAGCTATGTGTTAAAAGATGGAGGAACAGGCGAGAATATAATAGAGGAACAAAAACATGACATTTTAGAATGACCTACAGAAATATTGTGGCCCATATCTACATTTACTTACTCCACATTTAAATGACTTATACTGCATTCAAGGAGCAAATATCAGTTCTTGCTTCTCTCAAACCCCACCCTCCTCTCTCATGCATTCAACTATCTTTACCACCCCACTTCTTCCAGGTTGCATCAGCGGGTCCTAAACCCTCGGCCTAAATATAATTGAGATGATACCCGCTGTAAAGAAATTTGAAGTAGGATTTACTAGAAATAAACTTGGAAACAATTCTCACTCAGAAAAAATGCCAAGTAAAAGCCTGTCAATTCAAGTTTAGTTGGGAATTCCCAGTAAATTTAGTAAATTTTACTTGAGTAATGCTTACCATGAAAATGAACTCTGATTCACTGAAATAAAACAACAATATACTCTAGCATATTTCACCCAGTCACAGTTTATAAAACTCACTCATACAATGCAAAACTGGGAAAAAGCATGTTATTATAGCATATGGTTCACTTGCAAATACGTAAGTAGGCAAGTAGACAGCTCATTACACTTTTAAAATAACGTCAACTCAATGAAATTATTATCCAAATGAACACAGAGATCTCAAACTTGGTACATCATACACAATGACGGTAACAATTAGTGGAAAGTGTTTGCATATTGATAGATCATTTTGAGTAGAAAATTAACTCCAGATGTCACTGCGCTACTAAACTTAACAACAAAAGCAACTAAAAAACAGTGTAAATACAACTCACAGTGAAACAGTGGAAGTTTTGACTTTTTAACTCTCCATGCCCCAGTGCGTGATGGGAAAAACTTTGATATTTACTTTAAAAATCCTTGTAAACATAACAAACAATTCATAGTGAATTATACTAAATTTCTACAATCTTAAATTGAGTACTAATATAGAATTTACTTTAATGTTTTAATTCTTTCCTCAATTAAATTATTTAACGTTGAAATTACATTTGGTTTTGTGTAGTATTTACTTCACCACAAAATCATTTGAGTTTGCTCCAGGACAGCAACATAGATGCCCATCGAACTGACTCCTATTTCCCCACCATCTTCCCATCCCTAACAATCTATTCAATAAAATAATTCTTCAGCATTCATTTTTGTGGCATTATCCTTGCTTTTTGAAGTAGACATTAATAAAATAATAAAGAAAAATAACAACCAATGAATACACTAACAGTCTGAAGAGGTGCTGTGCAGTTTATTATTATTATTATTATTATTATTGATTTTATACCTGTCATGTCTCTGGACTCTTTGTTATTGTTTCTGCCCTGCCTTCCCACTTTAGTTAATTGTCCTTTATTGTCATCAGCTGTGTGTAGTTAATTTATTCATTTACCCTGTGTATTTAAGTCCTGTGTTTTCAGTTCCGTTTGTCTGATCGTCAAGGTCCCAACGTCTGTATTTATGTGTGATATTGTCCTGCCTGCCTGTCTCTAATTATATCGTTTATTTTCATCTCTAAATGTGGATTAAAATGCTTTATTTTCATTTATACTAGTCGTGTGCTCTCCTGCTTATCACACCCGTGACAATACCTTAATCCAATTGTTTAATTGTTACTCTCTAAACAACACATTTAGTTAAACAGATATAGTACAATTTTATGAAAAATACACTTTTTTTTTATTGGCTTCACATAAATCAGATAAAGCTATCTATATTTCTTTATAACACAACAAACCATACTTTGCACTTGATATGTATTTATTAACCATATAAATTTAAATCTGTTGCGTTATGCATGTAGCACAGGAAAAAATGGAGGAAGAGTGAAAGGTGATAAAATCACAAGAAGAGGTGAGAGTTAGAGTATACAGGGTAGAATTACGAAAAGAAATGTGTAGGACTGAAGAGTACAGACAGAAATGTAAAGTAATGCAATATATAGAGTATATCATTTATTGTATATTACTTACTATTTTTAATTTGTCCCATACTTTAAAAAAGGACACTTGGAGTACAGTATAAAATAATCACATCACTCCTCAGTGAACTTTGTGATGAGCATGAATTTTCATCATTGTATTTAAGTACTTGTAGCTGTAGCTGTTAAGAGTCTGTTTCATTGTCTGTGTTAACTCTTTTTAGAGCATGAGTATATAGAAATGTATAAATCAGCTGAGAAAAACTAAAGCAGATTGCTGTCATAAGAAGAATGTACTGGCAACAAGCCTGTTAAATCCATCTTTAAAAAAAAGTAAAATAATAAATAAATACAAAGTTTGTGAATTACAGCAATAGCTTTTTCTTTGGTTACTTTAAGCATTTTTACTGCATTTTATAAGATACTGGATAGTAAAATATACGGTTAATTTACACATTATAAAAACAAAATTTACACAAAGCAAAACAGTTTGATGTAAATTATTGAGATGGTCATTATTATTCTTGCTTTCAATAAGCTCCTGTTTAGATTTGTACGTCTAATTTGATAGTAGCAAACAACTTTAAGTTATGAACTTAAAAAAAATAATAAGTCAAAATAGTGATTAATTAAATCCTTAAAGTTAGCAGAGAAGCTTGAAGGATACAGTCACTGTGCGACTTGCTTTAGTTTTAAAATAAAACCGGATACTTCTTAGCAACACTTGACACTTTTGTGTGTAGAAGCTGATTGGCTGGTTGTTTTAGACGTTCACTTCATGAACAAAGTATCTCAGGATTGCTCTTCAGTTGGGACAGTCACAGAGAGAAACCATGTCACTGCCGAGGGTCTTGAGTTTTCATCTCATATTGATGCTGTCTGCATTCACTGGAGCAGGTAATTATAATAAGTGTAATACAAAATGAACAGATATATATATTTAACAGTATTCATGATTAATAACTATTGTTAGTAGAAGTGGTAGTAAACAGGACAGGTCACTAAAACCACAGCCAGCCTGTGTGTCTGAGCCCTGCTGTTTTCATAGAGCTGATGTGACATCATCTGACATAACTCTGATGCTGTTTTAATGTTTCTTTTCAGCTGATGGATACTACAATTCTGGGTGGAAAGAATGCATCTACAGCTCCCATGATCTCAGTGACATGGTGATGATTGTTAACTATATCTTCAATAAAGATGTGTTCTTACAGTTCAACAGCACTGTGGGGGAGTTTGTGGGATACACTGAACTTGGAGTAAAGAACGCACAGCGATTGAACAGTGATGGCACAGCGCAGCAAGAGAGAGCTGAGGTGGAGAGATTCTGTAAACATAATGCTAAAAACAGACAGAGCGCTATCGCTGATAAAACAGGTGAGTGACACAAGATTCTGATCTCTCCTGTCACACACAATAATAAATTTAAGAAATTACATTAGTTTTAAAGGAAATTAAGCTAATTTTATAATTACTTGAAAATCTATGTTTTGATGATGTCATGTGCAGGCCATGAGGAGAACTAAGGATTTAGATGCAGCTAATTTAATAATAATAATAATAATAATAATAATAATAATAATAATAAAAACAACAACAGAAATACATAGAAACCAAGGCAGGGAACAAAGAAAACGGCAAGAATTTCTGAATAGCAAGACAAACAAACATTGACAAAACACAAGAAACACAAGTTAGCTATAAAGTTACTCACAGAGTTAAACTAATGAAATAATAAGTAGTCATGGTAATATAATAATAATTAATGAAAACCAAACTGCACAAAATCTCAGATTTGACAGGTGCATGAAAAAACTGGCTTTTTGCCTGCAGAGTCTCTAAAATGCAAATAAGATCTACACTGCAATTATTATTATACTTAATTGTGCCATTTGAAAAGCATTCCCAAACACATACATAAAATTATTTATATTATACATTGGATCACAATATGTAGGATTTGCAGTCATAATGTGTATTTGTATTGATTCAGTTGCACCACAGGTTAAGCTCAGTTCAGTAAATCCGGCCGGTAGTAGACATCCAGCTGTGTTGATGTGCAGCGCATACCACTTTTACCCACAACGGATCAAAGTGACCTGGTTGAAAGACAACACACCTGTGAAGTCTGATGTGACCTCAACTGAAGAGCTGCCTAACGGGGACTGGTACTACCAGATCCACTCTGAGCTGGAGTACACCCCTAAATCTGGAGAGAAGATCTCCTGCATGGTGGATCACGCTGGGTTAAAAAAACCCATCATCGTAGACTGGGGTAAGAGGAAAGATTCATCCTACACAAATGAACACATTTTCACAAATTAAACTATGACTCAGTAAAATTATCTAAATAATGTAATTACACTGACATATGTTAAACCAATATTAATCAGTAAATATTTTAATTTAAAAATTGTGCTTCACAGATCCGTCTCTGCCTGAGTCTGAGAGGAATAAAATCGCCATCGGAGCCTCTGGTCTGGTTCTGGGAGTCATCATCGCAGCCGCTGGACTCATTTACTACAAGAAGAAATCAGCAGGTCTGTGGAGATGAGAGCAAATCAAAATGAGACTCATTTATGTTTTTACGTAATGTTTCAATTCAACTTTTTTTATAGGGAGGATCCTGGTACCAACCTAAGGATGGTAAGTACTTAATAAAACGTTGAAAACTCCATCAAACAAACTAATTACAAAAATAAATAAATAGTGAATAAAAACAAATAAATAAAAAAATAAATAAACACTGTATTGTCAAACTGAATCACAAAATTAATAATCACATAAATTGCAGGTACGACTGACTGGACATGATTCATTGGTGGACAACTCCCTTATCTTTTATGTTTTACTTTTAAAAATTAAAAACATTTGAAAAATAAAACAATACAACACATCTAATAAATGTGTTTGATATTTGTAGCTTTTTTATTAAATTGCAATGATGACATAATGAACTGTAAATTATAGAGATTATATAGAATCATGTAAATCGTCATTCTTGCTGGTTTTTTCCCCACTAATTAATGCATAGAATAAAGAGTTCCAGAATAACAGAACATATCTTTTCTGTTCTTTATTGTATATTATAAATTAATTTTTGCAGTCTTACATGTAATATGTTTGATAGAAAATATATTTTAAATACTATTACTGCATAAATAAGACCATGGACAATTTCAGATTTTTCTTATCATTTATTCTGACAATGATTCCTCTGCTTTATTTAATGTCATCAAAATATCCTCAACAATGTTTTGTTTTTCATAAACATCTGAAACATTATTTGGTTCTGTTAAGCTCTTAATAAATATTTCTTTACAAAACTCTACAGTTTTTAATTGCTTACATACATGCATTTCGCAGTACTCCTTGCACTTTTTAAAAATGTATGAAGCCTCATACATCAGTTCATCTTTCTTCAATAATGCAGTAAAATGCCTCATTTGTTTAAAAATATACTTATTCTTCTACAATATAGGAAACACCAATAATAACAAAATGACCTTTACAAAGTACTGGCTACATTGCTTTTCACACTGAGAAAGTCTAACACAAAAATAATAATTTAATACTGCAAAACAAACCTATATAGCATATTAATCTGAAAATAGATTGACATTTTTACTTTGCATGTATAGCTCTGGCATTGTTCTGCAGCTATATCCAGACACCAAACATTTATTGAATATAAGGATCACATTATAATTTGGAAAGTCATTAGTTATTAGCTTTCCTAGTCTATTTGACACATTTCTCCACACTCATGTCCAAATAGTTAACACATCTATCAGAACACTTGCCCTAAATGCCCTAAACAGATAAAAATTAATGAGCACATACAAATTACAAACCGTGCAAAAAAAAAAAAAAGAAAAAGAATTGGCTAATCATACACTCAACAAAAAAATGCAGATTAATGCATTAATCAGAATTGCTGAGTAATATCTAAAGGAAACGTATAAAAGCAGCAAGAATGCATTTGCATGATAATAAATGAATGAATAAATAAATAAAAAGGGTGGGGGGGTATAAAGAGGAGTAAGTCTATGAGGTGATGAAGTGGGCAGAGAAAGGGGTGTAAAGACAGGAAAGAAGAAGAAAGGAACAGAATTAGGTAAGCAGAGAAAAGAGAGAGTGGAAAGAGCAAGAGGAGAAACAATAAGAAGAGAGGAAGCGGACAACAGGGTGGAATAAGAAGATGAATGAAGTTTGAGATAACAACAGTTTGTTTGCTGCATGAAGTGGCATGAAAAGATCAGGTTATTAGCTTTTCGGATAGAAGTTGGAGAACGTTTTTTCAGCTGACTGTTTTATTTAGAGAATTATTAGATCTTGATGACAATATCTTTTATATCTTCCCCTTTAAAAGAAAATAATTTTACATGATTTTAGTAAAGTGCTATATAAATGCCTCGTTCACTCATTCATTCAGTCACCATAGGCCAGTTCTTCCACCCTAATACCCTCTTGCAGTTCAACACAAGAAGTGACCACAGTACAGTGTAAAAAAATACAATACAGTATATAGCATAAATAATGCTATCTTCCACTGTTGTTTTGCTGATCTTTTGAACTTTTCAGTTAATTATGGTGACCAGAGGGAATCTCCTAAAAATAGGTTGAACCTTTTAGGTTGAACTCGTGCCTCTGTCATTCCATGCACAAGAACATGGTCTACCTCTTTGCGCTCTCAGATGGCTTATATTTTGTACAATCTGATCACATATTTTGAAAAAAAGTGCGAACAACTTTGAATTATTGTGTGTAAACAATGTTGCAGTTATGCTTAACCTATGCTTATTTTGTTTTGAGTTTTGCATCATAAGTTCATCACAGTGCAAAATGGGTTTTATTGAGTGAAAATGTGTTAAGAGTTTTGCAAAAAGAGTGTGTGAGATCTGCAAACAGTGTCTAAACTGCCTAGCCTTACATAGCCAGACCTTCAGACTGACACTTAAGGTCTGGAAGGTCTTAAGGTGGGCTCACATACATTTGAAAATCCAAAGTTTAGTTTATTCCTGATAAGAGCTTGTCATCAAAGTTGTAAACACAATGGTTTTCTTCTTTTGTGAGGGAGTTTGACATCACAGCATCTCTGTTTCCAGGTGGAAGATCTCACACACACCTCTTCCGGAAATGCTGTATAATTCAACTACTCTGATGACGCCTTTCAAACTCCTGAAGTGTTTCCATTTTTGGTGTGCCATCTGAGGCACAGAATAAACTGCCTGATCTAGTTTAAAAAGAGAAAGAGTGACCTATTGGACAAATATCGTCCTAGCAAAGAGAATTACATATTGAAATTACCAAAATAAATGAATGAATAAATCTATATATCTTACGTGTCCTGTTCTACTACCACCACATATACACTTTCTTTACCTCTCACATTGTTATCTATTGTTGGTGGATGCTTTGAACTGGCTTATATGTTGTATATTATGATTACATATATAGAAGCAAAGGTGGACAATTTTGAATCTCTGTGTAAACAATGACAGTTGTGTTGCAGTTGTGCTTTTGCTTTCTTGTGATTGGGGTTTTGCATCAGTTTCAGTGAGAATGTGTAAAAAAAGAAGCACAAGATTTGCAAACAGTGTCTACCTGCCAGAAGGTTTTGTACATATGGTGATTTATTTAACAAATTGGTTTAGGCAAAATTGGTTTTAACAAATTGGTCTATTAAGAATTTGGTTTATAGAATGAAGTTTAGTATCTTAGCAAATGTGAAAAACTTTAACGATTGGTCTATATATTTTAACGTTTGGTCTATATATCACAGTGTGACACTGAATAAATACACGATTAAAAATTTGTGATAAAAAAAAAAAAAAAAGAGTCAGAATTAATGAGTTTGATGATTTTGGTTATTTCACACTAAGACAGCATTCACTTTCACACAATCATGTGTTTATTATTGTAGTGCTCAAATGTTGTTGTTCTTTTAATCTGTGCTAAACATATTTTTAAATTATTACTGAGTTACAGGCAAGTGAATTTTAACAATAGCCAGTGGCTACTGACAATTATTATTTAGTTGTGAAATGGCGTGAAATGTAGTTGTAGCATGCAAATAAATTAACAATGTTATAGATTACAGTGTTGTAACTTATTTAAATCGGCACAATTTGTGCTATTTTAGTGCAGCCTAGATACAATGATACTTCATCTATTATGAAGGCCCTTTGAAAGAAACAAGTCTTTTAAAAGGCTTCCAGCCTTCATCAACTAATGTATGTATGTATATATGCATGAATAACAGAATAATGTATATAATATATGTAAATATGACTTCACTATTTATACATATAATTAGATAACCCACATTATGTGTAACCCACATTAGACACATTAGGAAAAAAGCGTTCGTAGACAGTTTCAATCTACCTAGAAACTGGTGACATGTAAATCTTTCCTCTTTTCATTGGTAGATCAGTGGCTGAGGATTAAATTTCATGTGACTAAAAGTACCATTTAAAACAGAAAGTGAAAGTTTCAAAGACATTTTATTTTACAGAACGATGACGTACATTTTTCACTGTTTTATTTTGATTATTTTAAACAGAACATTTTCTTTACTATATAAACTTTATATTTGCGATGGGTAACTTGACTGTGATCAGTGAAAACGTGCTTCTGTTTTTAAAAAGACAATGTTTAGATGTAAATAAATATATAGTGTTTAGATTTAATTTCAACGATTTCGATGTAATTGGATGGCTTTTGAAAGTTGCTCAAAAATGAAGCTTGTTTGAGATCAACATGCATTGATGCTGAGCAGGCCGATGGGTGTATGACAGAGTACAGTGAGAGAAAAAAAGCATAAAGAGTCGTCTGCTCTCGTGGTATTTAAAGTCATACGCCCATTGGTATGGACATCTCAAATCAAGTCTAACAGCTGAGGATTGCCAAGCCTCTGAAACTGAACAACAGAGTGAGTTTGTTGTCAACATTCTGTGAGCCACACCAGACACACATGATAAAAGCATCCAATACATTACCTAAAAATACAATAACCTTTAGTAAAATCCTGTTTAAAAATATTTATTTATATATTTAGGTCTATGTATGTGGCATATGTGTGTAAGTACGCACATCCTGATATTGAGATGTGTGTTAATCCCACTGTTGTTCCAGGGTTAACAAAGATGTTGATCCAGGCACACTTTGCTCTCTGCAAAATCAGGTTTACGTATGTACACTGTAAATAATTTTGATTGTTTTCAGGAAATTCACTATTCTAAACATTTTTTTGTTTCTTTGTTGTAAGTATATTACTGTGAATTTAGTTTTCAAAGCATTATTACTGTAATCTCAGTAGTTTCCAAATGTATACACTGTGTAAATTGTTACTGTAGATTTTCAATAAATTCTGGAGAAAAAAAAAAAGCTTACTGTAAGCTTAACAATAGTAGGATACCAAAACACTGAAAAACAACCACACACCTCGCGCAACAGCTCTGTGACAGATAAAAGCCAACAAGTGATTATAAGCTAGGAATTTTCATTTGTGAATCTTTAATCACTTTATACATTTCATTCTGATGTTACTTGTAAGCTAAAGAGTATCTGAGAGAAGAGCGCTTGATTTACAGTTCAAACTGTGTTAACTGTTATAAGTTAAAACGCACATCACATTTCTTCGTAGTCTTGTACATATTATTACATATTATTTTGATGTAACTTGTTCACTCTCCCAGTAAAGCCGTGCTAGTATTTTCCTCCCGCAGTGGTGCTGGCCGACCAGTGGAGACTGACGGAAAGACGAAAAACTATACGATTATGTTAAATTGGTATCTCATCTTTTATACCAATGCCATTCGCGAGGTATAAATCCATTTGAGTTAATAAATGTGTGTGAACCATCCCTACCCCAACCAGAAATGACCTTTACAGTAATGCAAATACAGTAATTATAGCCCTGTCAGGAAAATCTGATGAGTAGGATAAAATGTCAGGAGAGCTGCAGTGGATGAGCGTCTGGACTCGTGAGATGAGCGGGAAGAGTCAGCACAACAAAGAAGACCTTTTTAAACATTTTGAGACAATGTGATATACTGTCAGTATAAGTGCTTCAAACGCTTCACACTTTATTTTTGTATATTTTCCACAAAATGTGTTATTGTGATTGCACTAATTGACCATAATTGTATTTTGTAAATTGGTGAAATACAGTTAATATCGTGGCAATTCTGTCTGTTGTACGTACGATATGTAAAAGATGAAGCCCGACTGTTACTGATGTGTTACTGAATATATAACAAAAAATAAATAAAACAATAACAGTGTAATGTCGTTGTTTTTACACTACTCTTAAAACTATGATGCATAGATTTACAGTAATTTTACTGTGATACAAAACACAACAACTAACAAATAATTAGTTCCTGTTAATTTTACAATAGTCTAGTTAAAGTGTATGTACGCGTGTGGTTAGCAGAATAAGGCATATCTTAGTAAATATGACACTAACTGTTTCTTATAATGATGTGACTATTTTATAAGGAAATCCGCACTATTTATAAACATCAATACATTAGACACATTTACACTTCATCTTTCCATAAGGCCCTTTAAAGTCAGCAAACTCAAAAGACAATTTCAGTCTACCTAGAAACTGGTGACATGTGAATCTCTCCCTGCTCTCATTGGTGGATCAGTGGCAGAGAAAACTTTCCCCAAGCTGGTTTGTGGCTCATGTTTCAAGTTTCATGCAACTAATGCTTACCAATGAAAGCGAAACTGAAAGATACATATTAAATTTGTTAGCCTGTCCTCAAAGTCAATTTTTTTTGTCCTCAAAGTTTCAAATGTCCAAATTTAAGGAAAAATGTGAAGTTGGTGGTTGCTCACAAATATTTGCAGATCTTTAAAGTTAAAGTTCATGGGCGTGATCTAAGTATCGTCTTAGATGATCCAAGTAGATTTACCTTGTTTCATACATAAAATAACTTACTCAGTGAGTGACCAGGGGAAAAGTGCTTGTGTTTTAAAACTGACAATATTTAGATGTAACTGTATACTGTTTAGATTATAGTTTCCCTAGAAACTCTGTATGTAACAAGATGTCTGTCTTTATGACTGGATAGTTTAGGAAGGTGGTTCAGGAAAGACTGAACCAGTCAAAGGCTGTGGCTTTGTTTGTGAAATGCCAAGCCTCTGAAACTGAACCATATAACAGGAAGCTTATTGTCAGCATTCTGTGGTAAATGTCAGCGTTTACTTTCTGATAAAAGTGAAACAAACCAGATATGTAAGACTCAAAATGAGATATATATATATATATATATATATATATATATATATATATATATATATATATATATATATATATATATATATAGCATATGTATAAATTAGAATTAGAATAAAAAAACATCAAATGAAATAAAAATTTGATTTGTTTGTTTGCATTAAGACCATGAAAAATAGTAAAATATAGGTGTTTAATACTTTAGCAATTATGAATAGCAAAGGGAGAGATATGTTGATAAAAATTACAGTAACTTCCACGAGATTAATACACTTTCTTATAATCATGTGACTATTTGAGGAAGTATCACAAGCCTGATTTGGTGCAGGTTTGGCTGTGTTTACTGTCATGGATCTCTGGGGACTTTCCAAATTAGTTTAAAATGATAGTAGAAATAACATAGTGAAACAAGTTCTTCTGCAGGATCAGCATCGCTTTGACAGTAGACTTAATGATGTCCACACCGATCAAATATCCTCTCACATTTGTGCCATATAGCAGAATGTGATATTCTGAGATACAGTGTTAGTCATGTTGCATAGAAATGATTTAAACCAATCTATTTAAAAAAACAAAAAACAAAACAAAAAAAAATCTGGTAGGATGGCCATCACATGGATTAGACTGCCATCCTATGGTTATTAATATTTCATAAATACTTCCTGTTCATGTTTCTGTAATGTGATTTCCTGTTGATGTAATACTGTCACCTAGAGGTTGTAAATAAAAATTACAGTCTCAAAGGCATTTATCAAAATTACTAAATGCTGTAAATATATTTCATTTTTACTTAAAAATTCATTTCAAGAAAACATTTCAAACACATATTTAAAAAGTCAGATTTAAACATTTAATCCACCATCACCTGTTTATATATATCAGCCTGTTACAAGAGTCCACCCGTATACAGAAATGGATTGTGGATTAAATAAATAATATAATATAATTAAAAAAATGACATAAGTAATATAAAGCTGTGGACTTGAGATCAGTAGAAATGCTTTGGAGCCTGGTACGGATTAAATCTAACGTTCAAGGCTTTTGTTTTAGAATTAGGAACAAAGCGTGTAATTCTTGAATTATTTTTAAGATTGTAATATGCTGATTTGGTCAGTCTCGAGCGGATGTTTTTGTCTGCCACTTTTCTTTTACAGGAGAAGCAATAGAAAAACAGTCAACTGATAACAGTTCAGTAGTCACTGTCTTATGGAGGCCTGTAAATAATGATAAATAAATGTGTGGAAATGTAAACTTTTGTTACCATCCTTTCCTGCATCTAGTCTCATAACAAGGATATTTTAGCATCCAAGAGACAAATGATATCCCAATGAGTCTTGCTTGCACTGATAGACATTTTTTACAGGCTCGTTGAGGCCTGTTGCACCTTAGCCACCTTTCATTTCCAAACACAACATCCAGGTTGTTTGCGGTTATTAAGTCATTAACCAGAAGTGATTTGTTTTTTATGTAAGCAGATATTTAAAAATGCTGATTTTGGATCCCTAAATACCGTTTAGAGCTGATGTCTGTTCATTTTTGTTCACTTACACAGCAGTTGGAGGAAGATGCTGGAGCTGAATTTAGTCGATGTGTGGGGATGCGCAGTAGTAGATGGGAGAGTTTCTTTCTTTTCATAATGGCCCAGTTTGAATGAATGCAATAAATAAAAAAATACATAAACCAATACATAATACAAAACAACAGCAATAGCATTTTGTTATAAAGCACCATTATTTGTTAAAAGAATAACTTTTTAAACTTTTTAAAAAGATTTGTCAGTGTAGACCCGAGAGAGAGGGTTAGCATTTGTCATCTCTATTTCTAAGAAATGTCTTCTTTGATACACTTACTTAGTTTGTTAAGATGATTGTTACTGATAGCAAAGCTTATTATTTTGTGTTGTTTAATTTGTCGTTAAGATGTGAGCGATTGCAAATCAGGGTGTCCCTCGTCCACATTCAGGGTTATGGTCAAAACAAATGCCTGCAAGTATGTTTTTACAAGCTTTTATGACACCCCATAACTTTCATATCAAAGTTAACCAGACTGTTAAATGTACACAATCAAGGCAAAACTACAGAATCACAAGAACAACAACAACAAAAAAAGGCCTATATTTGCCAATCTAATCAAAAATCCCAACTACTATAATGCTAATGTCAGTCTTTTAATCATCCTACAATGTTTTAATATTTTACATAGAAAACCTTTACAACCGATTTTTTTGACACAACTACTAGATCGCTAAACACTAAAACACTCGACTGCAACAATTTATCATTTGTCACTGTTATTCAAGCCATCTTTCTAATCGGTGTATTTTTTACAGAAGCCTATGGGACTTATTTTTCTGCCTCATTCTGTGACAAAAAGTGACAAAACTCTGCATTTAACTAGTACTGTGTACAAATATGGACAACAGGTTTAGCTCTAGGCATTTTAATTGAAGCGTGTTTAGCACTTAGTTAACGATTCGGTTCTCCTTTGACTAATAATGTTGACATTAAAGTGCATTCAGAAAGATTTATTTTTTTTATTCCACCGTTATTTGTTAAAATAATCATTTATTAGTGAAAAAGATTGAAAACTATTTTATTAAATGACTTTTGCAGTAAAAAAAAAAGTTTGCTATTGCATTTTTTTACTCTTGCAGACTGGAGGAATCAAAATCTCGCCTGACAGGTGAATGAGGAAAAGCTTTCGTTCCTCCACAGATACAGCGATATCACTCCGCGAGCAAACGTTGAGTGGATGATGAAGACTAAACCTTGCCTTGTTCTTGTCTGTTAAATATCTCGCAGAAGTTTGTCCGACTCTCTTCAATCAAGATGGCGCTGGACAGAATTCTTACTTTAACCTTTGTTCTCTCCGCTAGCGCTGAAAGTAAGTAAGGTTTTTAATCATTTGGGTACTATTTAAACTTTAAACGGATCACCTGTAATGCTGTTTAAAACCTGTTTTTTAATTAGGGTTTACATTGTTTGCTTTCGCACAATCATTATTCAAAAAATAAAACAACAACTAGATATTGTTAAGTAAAACTGAAACAGCTGCTAGTACTTCTGAGCTACAACAAATGTTATTTTTTGTGCTCAAGTGCCAAAGAAATTGTTTATATCATTGTTCTTACATTTTTGCCTTTATGTTAAGATATTTTTTAATTATTAGAACCTCTATAGGCTTTATTTAAACCTGAAACTGCTCTTTTGAGCTGTACTTTTGCAACTATGCAAGTCGTTGTCAGCAACTAAAAGTATCGGTCAGAATGAAGGACTTGTTTTTATTGGTGATTATACACCTCTTGTGACCTTTTAGTTCAGATTATAGCACACAAAGAACTGGTTAAACCAAGTGGATTCTTAGTGATTAACGTCACGGATATAAATGGGACCCCTGTCTATATAATTCACAACAAGAAATAGTATGGATGGCAGAGAGACAGACAGAGATGCATGCATATATAAATAAATATCAAATTCATACTTTTCTCAAAGAGCCAAAAATAATGCAAACGTGAACCCCTCACACAGTGATGTTTTAGAATGAGAAGACCTGGGGTGAGATACATAAGAAGTGAACCCTACACTCAATAATTTTAACAAAAACTTGACAAAATGAAATCATCAACTCCAGCTGTTTGATATACGTAAATGAACTGACTTCATCATGCTCGTTGTATTTCAGTTGTACACGAATATTTCGGAATTCATGGATGCTCTGAGACGGACGGAGAGGATATGCACGGACTTGACGAAGAGGAGATGTGGCATGCTGACTTCAATCGGAAGAGAGGAGTACTGACATTGCCCGATTTCGCAATTCCTATTGAATTCTATGGTTTTTATGAAGAAAGTGTTATTGAAATGACAGGATGCAAAAGCGATGTAGCCTTTTTGACAAAAATGTTTAAGAGCCCACCACCGGAAATGGGTAAGGCACGAAGATATGCTACTAATTTTTTTGAAGAGTATAACGGGGACATGTTGGGCGCTAACTGATAATAATTCATACCAAATATAAATTGCAGCATAAACAGGGCATCTTCCGCACAATGCCTGTTAATTAGTGAGCAATTTGAAGTGCTTAATACTCATTAATGCATAATACTTTATTTACAACCAAATTTGTTTAGTATGTCATGATGCAAACAAACTAGAATACTAGAGATTAAAAATTTTACTTGAAGACTTAAAAGCACTAATGACTATTCTCTTATTTCATACTATTCTGGACCTTAGTGTTCGTTACTTGGTAGCCAATGGGACAGTCTCAAGCCTCCTGGCTTTCTCCCAAAATATCTTAAATTGTGATCTGAAGGTGAACATAGTTTTTACGGGTTTGGCACAACATGGGAGTATGGGATTAGCGTCAACATTTTCATATTGGAGTAACTCCTTAATGAATACATTTCTAATTAACTTTTTATTTTGTGTGGAAACAGAAATCAAATGCGACACATGCATCAAGTTTTGCCTTAATAGTTTATACAATATGTGTAAAGCTGACATACATTTACCTTAATGAACTAATAAATACTGTTATGCGTGTCTCTAGACGCACCGCAGACGTCCGTCTATCCGAAAGACGACGTAGAGCTGGGTGTCCAGAACACCCTCATCTGTCACGTGACCGGCTTCTATCCTCCGTCTCTCAGCATCTCATGGACTAAGAATAACGTTAATGTGACAGAAGGCATAAGTTTAAGCCAGTACCGTCCGAGGGCAGACGGTACCTTCAGCATCTTCTCAACTTTTAAATTTACACCTGCTGAAGGAGATATTTACAGCTGCACGGTGAACCACAGAGCCCTACAAAGTCAACATCAGACCATAACATGGGGTGAGTGTGATTTTCAGTTTGAATGAATGGACTCGTCTCATATTTCTGTTCAAATCATCACTTCAGTAATCATTTTCATCCATCCTCCAACATTATTTCTCCAGATGTAGAAGTTGCTCTCCCAAGTGTTGGTCCAGCTGTGTTTTGTGGAGTGGGTCTGACTCTGGGGATGCTGGGAGTCGCTGCTGGAACTTTCTTCCTCATTAAAGGAAACAACTGCTACTGACTATGAATGAGTTCACTGTATTTTTCTCACTGTGTTGTTATATTGGGTGACTTATATACACATGGACGATAACACCATCATGCCTTGAAACTTTTGGAATGCAACAAATAGTTAATTTTCCTATTTACCTTAAAGGCCGTACTGTAGATCTCATTTGTTACTCACGGTGTAACTACTTGTTCATCTGTATCTGTAAAAACGAAAGGAACATGTGATATTTGTTTAATACAGTAAATAAATAATGTTTTATGCCTACTCTTCCTCCTCAACTTTATTTTAATATTTATGTAAAACATTTGACCTTTTTAATACCTAAAATGACAATATTGAACAATTAACTCTTCATAATAATGCATGTGATCTGCTGCATCTGCCGTCCCACAATATCTTTTTACCTTGCTTTATAGTTTAACTTCAGCATAGGGCTATAGGCTGGTGAGTGTTTTTTTTAGGGTTGGAGCAAATAGTATCTATTACTGGTGTTCCCCTCACCTAGTTTATTATGCCGCAATGCACTCTGCATGGGAGTCAGTGAGTAGCTACATAAGTAGTTCAATCCTTGACTACGAGTTTTGGCAAATAAATACTCGGTCATAACTCTTTAACAGTGTAAAAACTCTGAATGCATAAAACTGCACGTTACCTCCCCTTTAAGGCAATCGGTTTGCATGCTTTTTTAAGTAAACCCAACTAATTTGATTTTACAGTACATGAAAAGTATATAAACAGCATATTTAAGAAGAAAAGCGTAAGCAGCACTACACGCCCAAATGAAAACCAGTTCAACCAGTGTTTGCAGCAAAAGGAACATATCAGATGAATTCTGTGAGCGGAGGATGAGAGTTTGTCATAGAGAAGAAATCTCTAGGATTACCTCTGATCATGGCTTGACTTGAAAAACAAAGACAGTTTGATGTTTTCTTTGTAGGAGAAGTCACACTACAGGACGCTATGGTCAAATCGTGGCACAGTGTGAGCCGGGCTTCAGTCCCTCTTTTATTTACCATTTATTCACTACTTCTTGGACACATAGGAAATGTGGTATTAGTTTTCATATGTGGATAACATCTAGCTCTATTTGACCTCCAAGCCGAAGTCTAACCTTCCTTCTTCCCTTTTGGATTGTCTAGAGTGTTTTATCTAGAGCTAAACGATAACCTTTTAGTCATGTTTTCTTGTTTGTACTAAATCTAGCTGCTTTTCACTTTCTTTGGATAATTTTATAATGTCTCTGTCTTCATAGATTAAGAGTCTGGGTGTCATCCTTGACAGTCTTTGTCCTTTGACACATGTTAAGCCCGGATCACACTGAGCGACTCTGATCATGATTTGGGCGTCTGAGATAAATTTGGAAAAATCTAAAAAATTCATATAATCCTAGGCTAAAATGACAGATTTTTACAGTGGAAGTATTAAAAAACAAAAAAAACAACTTACTGATCTAAAACATTTTAATGGTGTTGTTTTGTATATATATTAGTTGAAATAAAAGCAGTTCGCTGCCAAGCAACATTTGACACGTACACCTGCAAAACTAGTTGTGGAGTTATTTTAGACACCAATCTCCAATCACCAATGATCGTGAACACAGCACTGGCAGCATTCAGCGCGACCGAAAATGTCACTGCCAAAGCTCTTCAGCCTCATATTAATACTGCCTGCATTTCTTGTAGCAGAAAGCGGTAAGTAAAGTGAGAGGTATTAAAATAATAATTAAATATAAACAATAATTTAATTATCTACTACTAGTATTAATTGTAGCAGTAGTAGCAACATTTCCTTAAAAAGTGCCATTCGCTTCTATGAAATAAAAACAAAGTTATTTGTACTTTTTGTAAAAAATATCCTTGTGCTGACTTGTTGACATAATAATCTGACAGATGTATTTGTATGTCCATTGTTTTTCAGCTAATGTATATTACCGATACCGCATGTCAAGATGCATCTACAAATCCTCCAATATCAGTGACATGGTGTATTATGACAACTATTATTTCAACAAATATCTATTCATACAGTTTGATAGCACTCTGGGGAGGTTTGTGGGGTTTAATGAGTACGGTAGCAAACTCGCGGAGTTCTGGAACAATGGCACCTTTGTGCATCAAGAAAGAGCTATCGTGGACTGGTTCTGCAAATATAACGCTGAAATCTTAGACTACTGCATCAGTGATAACTCAGGTAAGTGGCGCAAAACTCTTCTCTTAGTTTTACTGGCGAGCATACGCTGGTAACTAGAAAAAAATGAAGGGATCGTTTCAACATCATCATCAATATTTTAACACGGAATAGTAGTAGGTTACAGTTTATAAGTTACCCTATTTAAATCACTTCATTAAAGCAATGTAACTGTACTTTTGTACTTTTCTAAATTCACATTTAGTCACTTAGCAGATGCTTTTATCCAGCGACTTACAAATCAAACCAACTTGTCTCTTGAATTAAGATTGTATTAATTTAATGTTAAAGCATAACCATAACAAAATCAGATGTTAGCGCCTCCTTTTACTTTAGGTTAAATACAGATTTAAAATCATTAACAGAAGTAATAAATATTAACACGATTCAGATGTAACTTCCTTTTTGCTACCATTTTCATAACTGTAATATATTTTCACATTTTTTCAGCAGCAGCAGCAGCTTACATTTAGGCTGCGTTTATTTTGCTAGTCATTACGTAATGCAGTTACATCTAACATGCACTGGAAGCTGTGTATTTAGTATGTTGCTCTTCTTGATTGAGTCGCACCAAAGGTTAAGCTCAGTTCAGTGACGCGGGCTGGCGGCAGACATCCAGCTGTGCTGATGTGCAGCGCATACGAATTTTATCCCCCGCACATCAAAGTGTCCTGGCTGAGAGACGGCAAACCGATGACCTCTGAAGTGACCTCCACTATGGAGATGGCTGACGGGGACTGGTACTACCAGATACACTCTGAGCTGGAGTACAGCCCCAAATCTGGAGAGAAGATCTCCTGCATGGTGGAGCACGCCAGTTTCAATAAACCCATGTTCTACGACTGGGGTAAGATCAGTCACTCACCTGAGCCACATTATCGCTGAGCATAATTTGATGATATTGTGATATTTAATGCGCAGATCCGTCTCTGCCTGAGTCTGAGAGGAATAAAATCGCCATCGGAGCCTCTGGTCTGGTTCTGGGAGTCATCATGGCAGCCGCTGGACTCATCTACTACAAGAAGAAATCAGCAGGTCTGTGGAGATGAGAAGAATTCAGAACGATATTAATCTCTGTAGAATAAATCCTGCGCGTGAATGTAACGTGATAATCATTTTTTTTCTTTGACAGGGAGGACCCTAGTACCACATTAATGATGGTTCTACTTAAACTTTAATTCACTCGCCAAACCCAGTCACTTAATACAATCAATATCCTGTACGTATTTCAGGTCTTCATTGTGATTGCAAATGAAATATAATAATGAAAAATGTATCTTTATGAAATCCTTTGTGACTCGTCCTTTCGGACACAATCCTGTTTGCTTCAAAAATACAAAGCAGGAAGAATAAAGGAAAAGTCACGTTAAATCTGTACGTTCAGGGGCGTGTTTCCCAAAACAACTATGGTTGGAATTTCATTGTTACCAACAGAGTTCAACTTGTGACCATAGTTGACCAAAGGTGTGATGATTGGTTATATTTATCCTCATTGAAATGACAGTAACATTTACATAATTATAGGTCTTTTTCAGAGTGAATGCTCTCCACATGTTGTGTGTGTATCAAGTACTTTCACTTCAAATCCCAGCCTCAACGTGTTCAGAAGTGCCAGGATTTACATAGAAACCTGTATACAGTAGCCAGAAAGAAATGACAATTAAAAAAAACTTATTTTCCATCTGAACTTATTCACTATTATATGATTTTTCCCTTAAATGTTCTTTAATTGCTGCTTATTAATAGCAGGTATTAAGTGTTAAGGGTAGGATTGGGGATGTAGAGTAGGGTCATTAATATGTACCTAAATTAGTGCTAATAAATGGTTAATATTGCAGTAATATGCCTGATAATAAGCAACTAGTTAAGAGTCCCTAAAATACCAGTAATAGAAGTGTGACAATCTTTTCACCCGGAGCTTTTGTATGAGGAACTATTACAAACTGGTGAAGAATAGCGTAGCAAATCAACCCTGGGCCTTTTTAAAAATGAGCCCAAAACAAGAAGCGCTGCAAAGACCTATTCACAGACTCTCACTGTAGCGCATCGGAAAGATACCAAACTATTTGCTTAGCCAACGACACTTATTTGCATCCGAGTAAAACGCCTGATCGAACACAAGAATATCAGTAATAGTCAGAAAAATGTTATCGAGCATCTATGTTACCCAATAATTAAAATAAAACAGTTAGCGTTGGGCATCCCACTGCACAATGTAAATCATAGCCAATGAATATTTTAATCAATGCATTTTAAGGAGATATTACGTGGCTGCTTTAAAGGACACTACTGTAGTAAATAAGTAAATGATGCTTTATGATGATGCTTTATGATGCCTGGGCTCATATGCAGATAGCCCGCGTGATTCTGATCTCTTGCTGATTCTATGGCTGTAATCATGACAGTAATAGACCTCTGGGTTTAACAACTGGTTTAACATGCTTGCTGCAAACACACAAACACATTCTTTTAGTCCCTAAAGTTTGTAACCATGAGGAAGTTTTGGCGGAACTATGGGGAAGTTTT
This sequence comes from Puntigrus tetrazona, assembly GCF_018831695.1. Taxonomy (NCBI): domain Eukaryota; kingdom Metazoa; phylum Chordata; class Actinopteri; order Cypriniformes; family Cyprinidae; genus Puntigrus; species Puntigrus tetrazona. The sequence continues at coordinate 19,211,595 of NC_056706.1, read as the reverse complement.
ATATACAGAAAACAACAACAATTTTTTTTTTTTTTTATCAAAACGTCCCAGAACACACACAAGTTTGAATGTGTATGTAGACGTATGAAGAACTTTATATTTGAAAAGATGCACGCAAGAGAATACATCTTTTGTAAACTGCTGGCCTACAACAACTAGTGGTCAGCACAGAAAGAAAAAATGGTGTGATTTTTATATGTATATGTATAATGCGGTATTACATTAACTGACTGTGATTTCATTAATGTGTCTAGACTTCGCCATTATTGTGTTTTAATTCGCCAAGTATGCATTACGATCCTAAAAAGAAGTGCGTTGAAAGCTGTACAACTGAATTCATCATGATGGAAAAAATGCTTCATGGTGAAAAGAAATGCTTCATCCCTTAATGTGTTACTTACTACCGGTTTTGAAGATCTGAGACTGTATGTAAAACATACAATAAATAAATGAAAATGCTGGAAGGCTGTATAACTGTTGTAATATAGTTTGTTTAAAAGACTGACAAAAGACAAACAACTTAATAACACTAGAAGTGCACCATTGTACAATGACACTAAGTTTTTAGAGTTCTACCACTTGATATATATATATATATATATATATATATATATATATATATATATATATATATATATATATATATATATTGACCCTGTACAGTATACATTCTTTTTTAAAATATATATTTAATTTTATTTTATATATATAACTACAACTAAAGTCAAGATACAGATTGAAATACCCTTTTTCTTCATTAGTGATATGTTTTTAAATTAAGAACATGCAGTATCGAAATTGGAAGCACAGAATAAATTATGGTTAATTAGGTTTACGTTAATAAAGTAATTGTAAACAAGCAGTTGCTAGATTGCCTTCTCTTGGTATACTATTAGAACAGAATATATTGCTTATTTCCATATGCCTCCCTGTCCTTATCTATAGCTAAACAAACTTTAAAAAAATTGAGCAAAAAACGACAACTCTACTGATAAAAGGAAACCAGCGCAAATGTGTAGTTTCACAAATGTCCACGAGAGGTCACCATCTCCCCACACACTCACTAGATACGACAGATTTAGCGATTTAAGTAAAACTTTCTGTCGTTTATTGTACGTACACGCTTAAAAGCCACGCAACAAGTTTGCTACGCGAGAAAACACGAATAACGCAAGGACACCTGATGTCTCGTGGGCAGCGCGAGCCCCACGCGCCGCGCCGAGCACTTAATCGCCTGACTCCTGACTCCGCCTAATTCACCGTAAATCCCGTCGCTCGCGCCCGGGACCGCTGAGGACCCCAGAGCTCGAGATGGGTGACGGCTGGACGCAGGGCTGTGGAGTTTCACGCTGCCGGGGCACTTTCTGCACGGACGAGACCACAACAGGGCGCGCGAAGAGCCAGGAAAAAAAAAAGGAAACTGTTTTGCCACCTCCGTCTGGTTGGATTATGGTGGAAAGATTTAAGAAAGATCAAGTAAATTAGTTCCGAACCGCGCCAAGCCGTGTTGTCGAGGCAGCGCTTTTCTCAACGCGCGGTTTGGACTCGCTCGCCGCTTTTTCCGGTAGAAATGAATAATTGAGAAGCGCGCGGTTCTTGCGCGGAGGAGCGCGTGCACAGGTGAAGACTCCACAGGTAAAACGTGACGCTGCCGGACCAGATGCGCTGCTCGGAGTCTCCTGCTTAGGGTTCCTGAACGTCAAAAAAAACGTTAATGGGACATATCATAGACAACCCTGTGGCCAAAATGAGCGTCTATTCTCACCTATGGCGGATTTTGCAGATATTCTTGGCAACCATAATCACGGTGGTCGCACAAGGTATGTGGGTTTCTTAAAGTCTGAAAGTTTGCTAATTTATACGGTTAAAATGACGGTGCAAAAGATTTAAAGCATCTTTAAATAGAATAAATGTTACACTCTTTCTTTCTTTATTGACCTAGTCATGTTAAAGACCAGAAAACAGAACACGAATTTTATAATAGAGCCTACTGTATTTATTTATTTGTATGTTTGTCAGTATTAGAGACACATTACCCCTTTTTTGAAGGTTATTATTTATTATTTATTGTTTTTATTATAAAAATTAACCTACCAGGTACATAAAAAAAAATTGTGGAATAAAATATTTTTTTGTAACATATATATATATATATATATATATATATATATATATATATATATATATATATATATATATATTCTTTTTTGATATTCATTAGATTTAAAGTAATACATTAGAAAAAAAATTTTTTGTTTACTTGTTGATGAATAGAGTTTATCCGGTATCTCAAGATATTAGAATATTCATATCTGCGTTTCATTAAATGACCATCCGTAAAATAAAAATGACGGGTATCTCTTGTTCTTTGATGCCACAATAACAGGAAGACTGCTGACCTAGCAATGGTCCAGAAGACAATCACTGACACCCTCCACAAAAGAGGTTAAATCACAGAAGGTCGTTACTGAAAGAGCTGGCTGTTCATAGGGTGCTGTATCAAAATTAATTAATTGCACATTAATTAATGCACATTAATTGCAAAATTTACTGGAAGGAAGGAATTGGGTAGGAAAAGTGCACAAGCAACAGGAATGACGGCAGCTTGAGAATACTGCCAAGCAAAGCTGATTGAAACACTGGGAGAGCTTCACACGGAGTGGACTGAAGCTGGAGTCAGTGATCAAGAGTCTCCACGCTCAGGCGTCTTCAGGAAAAGGGCTATCAAGACACTTCGGAAACAGAAATAACACCAGGAACATCTCAACTGGGCTGAGGAGAAATATCTCTGGACTGTTACTCAGAGGTCCAAAGATAAAAATAAATTCTGCATTTTATTTGGAAATCAAGGTTTAGAGTCTGGAGGGAGACTGGAGAGGCACAGAACCCAAGCTGCTTGAAGTCCAGTGTAAAGTTTCTGGAGTCGAGATGGTTTGGGATGGTTTGCTGGTGTTTGTCCGTTGTGTTTCATCAAGTCAAAAGTCAGCCTTCTGTCAGGTGATTTTAGCCTTCTGCTAAAAAACTTAATAGAGATGCTGAGTTACTTTTCCAGGACCTTAGCACCTGCAAACAGTGACAAGACCACTTTCAAGTGCTTTGCTGTGCATGATATTACCAGCCAACATGCCTGACCTGAACCCCCTGTGGAATCTGTGGTATATTTCAGAAGTGGTGAACCACAGCCCTGCAGAGTTCAGCTCCAACTCTAGTGTATTTGATTAAGGGTTGCGGCTCTCCAGGACGACTTTCACCACCGTGGTATATTTTCAAGAGAAAGATGAGAAACAGTCAATCCAACAACACAGATAAGCTGAAGCTCAATAGTGTCTCAGCAGAGTTTGTGCAGAAATTAACATACTTTGAAGAACTTGAACTTTAAAAAATACTTTTTTTGATTAATTTTAGGAAATATCCTAATATTTTGAGATACTGGATTTTTACTTTTATGAGCCGTAAGCTCCAGTCATCAAATTAAACAATTTTTTCAATGTATATATATATATATATATATATATATATATATATATATATATATATATATATATATATATATATATATATATATATATATACACATACTCCTTGGTGCCCTAGGCAAGATACTTCATATTCAAAGGAAAAAAGCAGTACCTTTACTTAATGTTCAATATAAATGAGCAAAAAGCAACAACAACTGAACTTGACAGTTCTCATCAATGCATTGTCATTGATGTCAGATGTCAGTTGACATTAAATGATGTCATTTAATGTTAAAGCAAACCATCTGAAGAAAGTGACTCAATTGGTGCTCGTGCGACCGGTCAGATTTATATATAAGAGTCCCTTCAGTAGTATTTTTTCAACAGAGTGCTTGTTTCTCAAGGCATGGTCTGGATAGGATTAGTGCTCCCTCATTCATAGGGGCTAAGACATCTGTGCTTTGTGTGTCCTCTGTCTTCAGTGGTATTTTGAAGTTGAACTTTTGCTTGTGTGATGTACGGTATATACTGGTTAAAAATATGCCTTTATTCAAGCTCTAACAAAGTTCATATCATGTAACTTACATTTAAGGTGTTGGGTTAATTTCTATATTTTTTGTCTCTATACTAAAAAAAACATTTCCAAAAGAAGCAAAAGTATCATATTACACGGGTATGGTTTGTTCAGCTCATCAGTGTTGTGCAGTGCAACAGATAAATCACAAATCATAAAATATTCTATGCGTGTTTTAAAAGTTTAAGCAGTCCAACAGTACATGATGAACACTGATGGTGAAAATAAGCCTTGATTGCATTCAGTATAGACCCAGTATGATGACTTGAGAAGTTTGCCCAAGCACAACCCAATGAAAATAACTGGTCACACTTTATATTAGGTGGTCTTAACTACTATGTACTTACATTAAAAAAGTAAGTACAGTGTACTGTTTGTCTTTATATTGTATTGCAGAACACGTTTGCTGCTGTGAGGTAGAATACGGTAAAAGTTAGAAACAGGTTTGACGGTATGGGTGGGTTTAAGGGTGAGTTAAGGTGTAAAGGATTTGTCAATAGTATTGTAATTGTAATTACAGAAATTAATTACATATGTAACTTCATATAGGTATTTTTAAACAAAATATTAGTACAATGTAAAAATATATATGTACACAATAAGTGCACTGTATTGAATAATTAATTTTAATGTAAGTATATAGTAAAGTGGGACCAAATAACTTATTTTTGAGGCATATTCACTGTATTATTTCTTGTTATTAATTTCTTGTTGCTTTAGTATTTACGTTACTTTAGGACGTATCAGCTTAGACTACGTCAAATGCGCCACATGGTCATTTAAAGCCATATGTTTTAAATTGAATTTATTGTGGTCTATTGAAAAACTTTTAGCAATCTGTATGAGATTTATTTAACCCCATCAGATCTCAATGTCCAAGTAGGATGCCCTGAAATCACCTGCTTATAGGATTTAATGTGGTGACATTTGGCATTAAGGATGTATAAAGCTAAGTGCAGACTTACAAGGTAGTGAGCAAGCTTGCTTGTTGACAATATGTAGTATAGGGGATAATGTACTATAATGACAGAAAGCATCTGTTACCGTCGCTGTCGGGCGGAAACCTCATATGTCCAAATGTCATATTTTTCACAAATCGATGCTACTGATCAGTCCCCACATGGCCTTTTATGTATTTTTACTAATTATTAACCAATATAAAGTATTAAAAATAGTTTGAAAAGCAAATATCTTAACTTCTCCTCAAGATTGAGAGTCACTCACGAAACCTCTTTGAGCAACACGTCCTCTAAAAGTTAGGTTTGAGTAGGCCTGTTTAAATTAAAAATTTATAGCAATGTAGCAGAAGGAAGCCCATATGTAATCCACGAAGGTACATTTTGCGAGCAGATTAGGCTAGATTACTAAACAGCCTCATCGTTTTTGTATTGCGTCACTTACAGCTCTTAAACCTTTAAAATATAGTTTAGGAAGATGTAACCACAGCCATTAGCTTTGGTTAACCCTTGAAGTCTTTCTCTTGGCAGAAGGCTCAAAGTCATAAATCTTGTTACATGATTTTTTGGAAATGTATATGATAGCAATGCAAGGTATAATACCAATTTTAACAATACAGTGTTTAATAACTGCTGGACAGTGATGATATTTACAACTGTCATAGTATTATAATTTGTCATCAGAATGAAATTCATAAAACATCAAGTCCCTAATTGGTCACTAAAATGACCTCCGGTCTGCCATCTGTGCTGGTTCATCCTGAAGCATAAATCATGCTGTAACTAATACTGTGAATATTATGGAAATGGATTGCATTTGCTTTATTTGCCTGCTTTACCTTGTTTAATAAACACAGATAAACATTGTGTGTTGTAACTCATAGATAATCTCTAAATGGCTTGTAAGTGCACATTTGAAATAGTATTTATTTACCATAATGTAACTGATAAGCGTCAAAGTGTTCATATTCTTTTTTTATTATTTATTTTTTATCATAAGAGAATGGGGGTGTTAAAGTGTCATATAGTAAGTAAGAAAGTGTGTCATTTCCAGTGTTATTCAAAGTCTGAAGGTATTTGGAAGAAGAGAGGCAACTGTTGATGTGTCTCAAGAGGACGCACATCTGTGCTGTCAGCTGAACTGTTTGTAGTCCTCTGAATCTTTTACTGTATTCTCACAGCACGCCGTGCTTTCAGCGCTTTCTAAAACCAGTCAAGAGTTCCTCTCTCTCTCTCTTTTCCTTAGGTTGCTCCAAACCTAAAAGCAAACATCTAGTACAGTAAGACTGAATGCAAAATAATAAAACACTATAATTATGTATAGTTGTTATTTTTAATTATTGACTTACATATAATAAATAATAATATTATATTTGTCGAGAACATTTTAATGTAAATTCTGCTGTAATTTTAGTATTGTGTTGAGTCACTATTTGATTTTAGATGTAAACTATGTGTGTATATATATATATATATATATATATATATATATATATATATATATATATAGACTTTTATCGATAAATTTGCTGCCTGCTGCAGGTCCTTCAAAAAAAGGGCTGAAAAAGCAAGACATTTCAAAAAAGATTCAGCTGGGAGAACATTTAGCAGCTAATGAAGTTAATTGACACTGTGGTCTGTAACATGATTAGCTATAAAAGGGATGTCTTAGAGAGGTAAAAAGATTGTGAAATAATTTAAAAACAACATTCCTTAATGTCAATTTGCAAATATCATTGTCTACAGTGTGTAACATCAATCAAAAGATTGAGGAGAAACATTTGGCGCATCTTTAAACAAAAATATGTCAATGACTGACCACAAACTCTTTTTTTAAAATGGGTTTATTTTGTGCATTGAATTGAAACATTTCTAATTTTACATATTTATTTAAGTTATATGATCTGTTGTAAGAAAAAAATTTAGTTTGTTTGATTTGAAAGTCTATATGTTTTTCAATTTATTAAAATTGTAAAAAATATCTGAACATGAGTGTACATTAAACACACTGAGCATTTATCTCAGTGTTTAGCTAGGAAGTGACCATACGTGCCATTTTTCTCATATACATCCTAGTCAGCATGCCTATATTGCCTAAAAGTATCTTTTTTAGCTTTTTTTTTTGCATGTGCAGATTGATCTGTGCATGACATCAATGTACCATACAGAAAAGTTTTTAGATTTTCAAATGCTCTCCAAGGTACTTTGATGTCAGATTGGTGTGACTCTTGCTGCTTTATTAACTGCAATATTAACATATTAAGTCAAACACACTTAATATGTTAATATTGATCATAGATCTCACCTTCTAAACATGAAAATGTGAGTTGTTTAAATGAATTAATGAGAATGAATAAGTTGTTTATATTGTAATTTGAATATAATTTTCTATTTTTTACTAATTCATACAAGAAATTATTCAAAGGTTAACTCTACTTTTCCTGCTACTGGGCAAAGCACAGAAAAAGAATAATTAAAATCACAACGCCAACCAGAAATAATGTCATCCATTTCTAGAATAATGTTTTTCCCTTTGCATGCGCCGCTTCTGCTGTACATGTTGTCATGTGCCATGAGTTCAGTTTGAGATTAATTTAAGTCATGGCCTTTCACTGGAATGACTACATGACCCTACCACTCAATCTGTTTTTTGTTTTTAATTCCTTCCAGGAATTTGATTCCCTTCTCTTTTGAGCTCATCGCCTTGTTATTGGATCGCTTTTTTCCACTAGCACACAATACACACTTTAATGTTGGTCCT